>NW_005842942.1:370708-380505 GCF_000455745.1 Alligator sinensis
TCTTTCCCTGGCACATTAAATCTATTTCAGGGCTTTGTGGACAGAGATCAAGGCTATTTTTATTAGACTATCAGGATGTAGTAAGCAAACTTTTGTTGTTGATTCATTTTCTATCACTGTGTGAACATGGAAGAATAGTAAATCATGCTGGTGCATCTACACCCATGGGTTAGACTAGATGATCTATTCAGGTCCCTTCTGACCCCTAACTACTATGAAATTATGAAACTACTATGAAACTACATGAGATGCTACATTACTGTAGCAATGAACTACAGCAACATAGCTTGTCACTACAGTGATGTGGCATCAGTGAGCATGAACCGCAAGGCCAACGCTCCTGCACTTGCTCATTGCTACTGTGCAGCAGGGTCAGAAATAATCTCTGCATTGCCAGGACTGCATAATAACAACTGTGCAGTTGGGGGCACATGTAGCAATGAGCGACATGTTGTGCACATGTACATGAGCACATGTAGACTCTTCTCACGACTGGGTGGTGGGAATAGAGGGTTATACGTTGTATAGAAGAGAGAGAGTAGGGAAAAAAGGTGGGGGAGTTGCTCTCTATGTCAAAGAACAGTACACATCTTCCCTAACCAAATTAGGGTTAGAGGGTGGTCAAGCAGAGACTCTGTGGGTTAGGATCCAAGGGGCTCGGGGTGAAAGGGATCTGGTGGTGGGGGTCTACTATAGGCTTCTGCACCAGGACGATGAGCTAGACCAGGAATTTTCCAAGCAGCTTGAAGAGGCTCTGAGGTCTAGAGATATGGTTGTCATGGGGGACCTTAACTACCCAGACATATGCTGGGAGGAGCAGTCAGCTAGATCTAACTGCTTTTGCAGGTTCTTAACCTGTATTCAGGACCTCCACCTAACACAGGAGGTAAGGTGTCCCACCAGGGGCAATGCCTTGCTTGACTTGGTGTTGGCCACAGGGGATAACCTGCGGATTCAAGGCAACTTAGGGGACAGCGATGACCAAATGATTAAATTCACTATCCAGCGAAGGGCAGGCATTATACCCAGCAGGGCATGGGTGCTGAACTTTTAAAAAAGCTGACTTTAATAGACTCAGGGGATTGGTTAGCAGGGTGCTAGGAACTAAGAACTTAGATGCGTTGAGGGTCCAGGATGGGTGGACATTCCTCAAGGAAACCATTCTTTGGGCTCAGAGTAAGTCAATGCCATGGCAGAGGAAGGGGGGCAGGAAGCCCCTTTGGCTAACCAGGGGCATCCAAAGTACCTTAAGTGCAAAAAAAGAGGTGTACAGGAAATGGAAGCAGGGAGTAGCTAGCAAAAAGGAGTATATTTCTTTGGCCTACACCTTCAGGGAGTCGGTCAGGAAGGCCAAGGCAACTCTAGAACTCAGGCTAGCATCAGGGGTTAAGCACAATAAAAAATCTTTAGGTATGTTGGGAGCAAAAAGAGGGTGTGGGGTAGCATAGGACCCATACAGGATGGGCCAGGGGGGCTTAGTGACAGATGGCAGGGACAAGACAGAGTTCTTCAATGAGTTTTTTGCCTTTGTCGCACCCTAAACATACATCATGGGCACCAACAAAGGCAACATCAGCTGACCAACGATCAGTGCCAACATGGTGAAAAGACACTTTGAGGGACTGGACGTATTCAAATCGCCAGGACTGGAGGGACTCCATCCATGGGTACTGAAGGAATTAGTGGGGGTCATAGCTGATCCACTGGCAAGGATATATGAACGCTCATGGTGCTTGGGTCAGGTTCCGGAGGATTGGAAGAGGGCTAACGTTGTCCCAATTTTTAAGAAGGGGAGGAAGGAGGACCCGGGGAACTCAGTCCTCCTTACCTCTATCCCTGGGAAAAATCCTAGAAAAAATTATCAAGGAGCACACCTGTGTGAGCCTGCTGGCTAATGTGATGCAGATGGGTAACCAACATGGGTTTTTAGCAAGCAGGTCCTGCCCGACTAACCTAGTTTCCTTTTATGACAAGGCCACCAATTGTTTAGATGCAGGAGTTGAGGTAGATGTTATCTATCTGGACTTCAAGAAGGCCTTTGACAAGGTATCCCATACCATCCTTATAAATAAACTGAGGGGATTTGCCTTGGATGATTACACAGTAGAATGGGTAGCAAATTGGCTCAAGGATCACACTCAGAGGTGGTGGTGGATGGGTCAGTGTCAACCTAGAGATGTGTGTGCAGTGGAGTCCCTCAGGGCTCAGATCTGGGGCTGGTGCTGTTCAACATCTTCATTAGTGATCTGGATGAGGGGGTGGGAAGCACCCTGTCCAAATTTGCGGATGACACAAAATTATGGGGTGCAGCTAACACCCTGGAGAGGTGGAACCAGATCCAGGCTGACCTAGACAGGCTGGGGAAGTGGGCAGAGAGCAACAGGATGGAATTCAATAAGGACAAGTGCAAGGTGCTGCATCTAGGGAGGAAGAACTGCCATCATACCTACAGGCTGGGGGGTGACCGTCTCAGCTCCACTGAGGCAGAAAAAGATCTTGGAGTCACTGTTGACTCTAGGATGAACATGAGTCGCCAATGTGATGAAGCAGTTGGCAGAGCCAATCGCACCTTGTTGTGCATCCGTAGGTGCTTCACAAACAGGTCCAGGCAAGAGGACGCTTGTCTGCCTGTACAAGAATGCCAGGAGCTTGGGGAATAAATAGGAGGAACTTCTATTCCTGCTTAACGCAAATAATTATGATGTCATAGGGATAATGGAGACCTGGTGGGACTCCACCCATGACTGGACCACAGGTATAAACAGCTATACCCTGTACAGGAGAGATTGAGCAGACAAAAGGGGCGGGGGTGTAGCTCTCTATTTCAAGGAGAGCTACGCATTCCTGTTCCTGCAAGCTGATATTGGCAACCAGGGTGGACGGCTGGAGACCCTCTGGGTTAAAATCTGTGGGGAACATGGCACAGGGGACACGATGGAGGGAGCCTACTACAGACCTCCCACCCAAAGTCAAGAGTTTGAGCAGGAGTTCGCTAGGGAACTGGCTGAGGCCACATGCTCCAGGTCCATGGTTGTCATGGGAGACTTCAACTACCCAGACATCTCGTGGGAAGAGCGCTTAGCTAAATCTGAGTGGTTGAAAAGCTTCCTCTGATGCATGGATGACCTCTATGTGACACAAGAGGTCTACAGGCCAATGAGAGGTAAAGTGCTGCTCGACCTGGTACTGGCAACTGGGGACAACCTAATCAGTGACCTAATGATCAATGGGAAGCTGGGTGACAGTGACCACGAGCTGATCACCTTCACCATCTGCTGTGAAGCTGGCAAGTCAGTCAGCAATACAGAAGTCCTTGACTTCAGGAAAGCTGACTTTTGACAAGCTCAGGAGGCTTGTCAGTGAGGCCCTAAGGGACCACAACCCCAAGGGGAGGGGAGTTCAGGAAGAGTGGTTGCTCCTCAAGGGAACAATCCTCGATGCACAAACTAATGCTATTCCATCTCAGAGGAAAGGCAGCAAAAGGGCACAGCAGCCCCTTGGCTCTCCAGGGAATTAGCAGACCTCCTGTGGCTAAGAAGAAAGGCCTACAAAGGATGGAGGATGGGATCCATCTCCAAGGAGGAATATTCTGCACTGGTCTGGACCTGCAGGGAGTGAACCAGGAAAGCCAAGGCTACGACAGAATTCCAACTAGCTACAAGTATCAAGGACAATAAGTCCTTTTTTAGATATGTGGGGAGCTGGAGGAAAAGCAAGGGCAACATTGGACCCCTGCTAAACCAGATGGGACAACTGACAACCGATGCCCAGGAAAAAGCCATCCTATTAAATGGGTACTTTGCATTGGTCTTTCATGAGTCCCATGGGATGCCCCTGCCCATTATGGGACTGGGAGGCCTGGGTGATGGAGACTCCCTGCCCTCCATCAATGCTGGCCTCATGAAGGAACACCTTGAGAGGCTGAACACCTCAAGTCAGCTGGCCCTGACCATCTACACCCCAGGGTACTCAAGGAGCTGGTGAGCATCATAGCCCAGCCCCTGTTATGGATCTTCAAGAACTCCTGGCACTCTGGTAAAATACCTGAAGATTGGAAGAAGGCCAATGTGGTGCCTGTCTTCAAGAAAGGGAGGAAAGTGGATCTGGCAAACTACAGGCCCATCAGCCTGACCTTTATGCCGGGGAAGGTCTTAGAAAAGATTATTAAAGATGCCATTCTTAACAGACTGGATAACTACAACATTCTGAGGGATAGCCAGCACGGGTTTGTTGTGGGTAGGTCTTGCTTGACCAATCTTATTTCCTTTTACAACCAGGTGACCTATCACCTGGACAAGGGAGAGGAGATTGATGTCATATATCTTGACTTCAAAAAAATCCAGACCACAACAGAAGAGTAAAGCATAGCAGGGAAAAGAATACACCACGGCATCTCTAGAAATACAGCTAAGGAACTTAAGTGCCTTTGTACCTAAGTTGCTTAAAAAAATTAGTTAAAAATTAGGACTCATTAAAAATGAGTCAGTAGTGTGCCCTTGTTGCCAAGAAAGCTAACAGCATACTGGGCTGCATTAGTGGGAGCATTGCCAGCAGATCAAGGGAAGTAATTATTTCATTCCTTCTGCACTGGTGAGGCCACATCTGGAGCACTGTGCCCAGTTCTGGGCCCCGCACTGTAGAAAGGATGTAGACAAGTTGGAGAGAGTCCAGCGGAAAGCAGTGAAAATGGTGATGGGGCTGGGGCACATGACTTCTGAGGAGAGGCTGAGGGAACTGGGTTTATTTAGTCTGCAGAAGAGAAGACTGAGAGGGGATTTGATATT
The DNA here is from genome assembly GCF_000455745.1 of Alligator sinensis. Taxonomy (NCBI): domain Eukaryota; kingdom Metazoa; phylum Chordata; order Crocodylia; family Alligatoridae; genus Alligator; species Alligator sinensis. The sequence goes on from NW_005842942.1 coordinate 375,493, forward strand.
AGCCTTTCGTTAGCTAAAGGATGATTCCAAAGAGGATAGAGCTAGACTGTTCTTAGTGGTGGCATATGACAGAACAAGGAGCAATAGTCTCAAGTTCCAGCAAGCAAGGTTTAAGTTGGATATTAAGAAAAACGTTCCCATGAGTAGGGTGGAGAAACATTGGAACAGGTTACCTAGAGAGGGTGGTGGAATCTCCATCCTAGGAGGTTTTTAAGGCCTGGATTGACAGAGCCCTGGCTAGAATGATCTAGTTGAGGATGGTCCTGGTTTGAGCAGGGGGTTGGACTAGATGACCTCCTAAGGCCCCTTCCAACCCTAATTTTCTGTGATTCTGAGTTATATGTATTTGAAAATTTTATCTTTGTTCTCATGATGTTGTCACAGCCAACTTATGCACATAACTTGGCTCACTGCAAACTAGCCTAAAACACGCTTCTTAGTGTATCTTAGAATAGACTCCCTCCAGAAGTGGTGCAAGCACCTACTCTGGACTCCTTTAAAAAGCGTTTGGATGCTTATCTTGCTGGGATCCTTTGACCCCGACTGACTTCCTGCCCTTGGGGCAGGGGGCTGGACTCAATGCTCTCCCGAGGTCCCTTCCAGCCCTAATGTCTATGAAATCTATGATTCTCCCCCTCTATGCAGCACTGGTCAGACTGCAGCTGGATTACTGTGTCCAGTTCTGGATGCCGCAGTTCAAGCGGGATGCAGACAACCTGGAGAGGGTCCTAAGAAGAGCCACTCACCTGATTAGAGGTCTGCAGGGACAGCCCTACAAGGAAAGGCTAAGGGACCTTAACCTCTTCAGCCTCTCCAAGAGAAGGCTGAGATGGGATCTTGTGGCGGCGTACAAATTCATACGGAGAGAGCAACATGAAGTAGGCAACGATCTGTTCACCAGGGAACCGCCTAGAACGACAAGGAAAAATGGCCATAAGCTACTAGAGAGAAGATTCAGGCTGGACATGAGGAGAAAGTTCTTTACGGTCAGGGTTGCCAGAATCTGGAATGGGCTCCCAACGGAGGTGGTGCTTACCCCATCCTTGGGGGTCTTCAAGAGGAAACTGGACAGGCACCTGGCTGGGATCACTTGACCCCAGGGTTGGTGACTCTTTTCTTGCCTGCCAGGGGCAGAGGGTTGGACTAGATGGCCCACTGAGGTCCCTTCCAACTCTATGAATCTATGTGCCCACTGGGTACTTTCTTTAGGTGATAACTTGATCCACTTTACTAAGCTATTCATTTTCATTGATTTTTAGCAGTAGTATTAATGGGCTTTAGGTGGCATCCGGTTCAGATCTTTTAGTTCACTAAAACATGGGGCAAAAGAAGGAGCTGTTCCCTTGGCTAACAGCAAAGAATTCTTGAATACAGAACAAGTCCATTTTGCAAACAAAAAAAGACACATAATAAAGGTTCAGTAGCTTGGTCTAAAGTACCTGGATTTTAGGATATTTTTTTCTGAGATTTATCAGTTAAGTATATGGAAATCCTTCCATTTCAAGGAAGGGTTACACAGGTGCAAATAGCAGCGAACTTGGGCTCATCTCAAGTAGCAAATTGCTAACAACATTCTATATGATGTCTTATCACTGTGTTTGGGAACCATTGAATAAAGCAATAAAAGGCTTAAGCCTGACCCTCGCTCCAGATGTATCCTGAGGCCCAGTCAGAGTCAACCCAACCATAGATGGATTTGTGTTCACTATGACTATGGAGTCAAATGTGACTGGATGTGCTAATTGCATCACATGCCTTGTGTTGGGCATAAAAATTGTTGTGCCTTAGCCATGCTAGTGGGATGAGCTGTCTAAGTTTGGGTCAGCCTTTAACATTGACCCTCCATGGAAAGTTGGTGCTGTAGATCCAGAAAGGTTATTGATCACACCAAGTCGTGTGGTTGAATGTTTTGTTTTCATCTAATGGTATGCAATACTGATGTGTTCTTTTTTGTTCCTTTACAGTGTGCAGAAGGATAGAACATCTAGATGTTGTGTTTGTGATTGATGGTTCTGGAAGCATAAGTGACTCAGAATACCAAACCATGAAAGACTTCATGATCACCGTGGTGAAAAAATCTGATGTTGGCCCAGACAGAGTTCAGTTTGGAGCTGTAAAATATTCTACCACACCAGAAACGTTTTTCCACCTTAATAAATTTAGTACAAAATCTGAGATTGTTGAGGCCATCCAGGCAGACAAATCGATAGGATTAAATACTTACACAGCTGCAGCACTTAGCCATTCAGAAACTCTATTCACTGAGAGACATGGCAGCCGCATAAAAAATGGAGTTCCACAGGTTCTTATAGTGATCACTGATGGTGAATCACATGATAAAGACAAACTTAAGGACACAGCCAAAAGGTTAAGAGACAAAGGAATTCTTATCTATGCAGTTGGGATACAAAGAGCAAACCGTGAGGAACTATTGATGATGGCAGGAGCAGAAGACAAAAGTTTCTATGTTAATACATTTGAAGGACTCAAAAGCCTCTCCATAAATGTAACAGATGATATATGCCAGGTTTCACAATCAAGTAAATATTTGACCATTCTATTCCATTTATAATTTTTTCATAACTTTATTTTTAAAAATGAATATTGAGAGATTGAGACATTCATCTGTAAACTTGTTAATTATGTATATAGAACTTCTACCACTACAGCTAGCTCACAGTTCTCCAGAAGTTATTAAAAATATTTTAAACAATAAGGAATATGATTGCATACTCAATAATCTCTTGGTTATTAGGCCTTTGTGAATAGAGAAGTATTCGATTTGAATTAGGATTCAGCCAATTAAGAGGACAGTGATGAAATTTATATCACTGTCCTGAACTGATTGGGCCAAATTGGCTTCTGAAGATTTGGCACTGATTCAGAGAGATTTGGTCATTCAGATTGGCTGGGGAGAGTTAGGCATAGCTGCAGGTTCTCCCGTGGTTCCTCTGGCTGTGCCTGCCTCTCCCCTGGCAGGGGGAGCCACGGGAGAAGACCCCATGCCTTCCCTGCCCAGCTCCATCTCCCGCCCAGCCCCATCCTAGTCCCAGCACTAAAAAAAAAAAAAAAAAAAGCCCTGCACTCACCAGCTGCAGCAGGGCTCGTGGTAGAGCCCCCCTGTGCAGCATGGGGTAGTGGTGGCAGTGGGGATCATTCCCCCGCTTGGCACCTGGCAAAGGTGCACCTGGGGCCACTGGGGCTGAGCAGTGCCAGGCTCCTGCTGACACGTGGAGCTACCCCAGCTCCCAGACAGAGTGCGATGCCCTGCTGAGCTGCACTGAACCGACACCGTGGGGCAGCTGCTGCACGGGTGCCAAGTTGTGGGGGGCGGGGGGCAGCGTGATCTAGATGTGTTGAACATGCAGAGAGTTTAGGCATTTGCAGTTTAGGTGATAAGATAGCTAGACAGGAATCTAGAAACAACTTGTAGTAAGAGGAGAGAAACAATAATTCAAATAGCCTTTTATATAAAAAAAAAATTAGAAATTAACCAATGAGATGTATACAAAATCCCCGAAGCAAATTCATGATTTAGTAACTGTAGCCCCTTCTGTGCTTAGATTATTTTGTCTTTATTTATTTAAAATTGGCTTTTGTTTTAAACTTGGTTTTTGTGTCTCAGCTTTGGGCACCATAGGCCTGACCCTGCAGGCCTGACCGTGCATGGAAGTTAATAGGAGCAGAAATGGGCATCTTTAAGTAATAACTTAATTTTCCTCTATCTTCTGCAGAATGTGAAAATCCAGTAGACATTGTTTTCTTGATGGATGGTTCTAAAGGTGTCGCTGAAAAAGACTTTGTGGTTACAAAGGATTTCTTGCTAAATATACTTACTGGATTCGATGTTACTCACAATGTCCGAATTGGCATCGCCCAGTATGGTAAAAGATTCCAAGAAGAGTTCAGCCTGAATGTTTTTTTAAACAAAGAAGAACTAAAAGAAAAAATTGAAGGCATTCAACAAATGAAAGGACGTCGAAGATATATCGGTGCTGCACTTGGGAAAGTGGAGCGCTACTTCAGGCCAGGAAAAGGCAGCAGAATAAATCAAAATATCCAGCAGGTTTTACTGGTATTTACTGGTGGACGATCATGCGATAGAGTTTCTAGAGAAGCAAAAAACCTGAGGAGGAAAGGCATTGAGATATATGCTGTAGGAGTGGGAAAAGGTCGTGCACAACTTAATCAGATAGTTGGCACTTCAGACAGAAAATACGCAGTTGATGATTTCAGTGACTTGAAGACCATTAAAAAAAGACTAGCGGATGATATTTGTAACCAACCTGCAGGCAAGTATTCCTGAAAAAACTACTTTTAGGCCTCAAGCTGTTAATTATGTGCACAATTATAGAGTGTCTCTATGTGCATTGATATCCTCTACACTTTGTAGGATGCCCTAGAACAGCAGTTTCCAATCTGCGGTACGCATATCACTAGTGGTATGCAGACAACCTGTCAGTGGTATATGTTAACAGATTTATTATAATTACTTTATATGACAAAAAATGGGTGGTGGTACTTAAGGTTGAACTGAAAAATTTGCTGGTGGTGCTTAAGGTTGTATCAGTTTAAATCGGTGGTTCGCAGTCTGTCAGAGTTTGGGAACCGCTGCTTTAGAACACAGAATAGAAACATTTTTCTAATTCACATAAGCAAAAATAGGTGTGTTAAGTAAATACTTGAGAAGGGCCTCATCTCAAAGTCTGAATCCAGCTACATTGAAGAAAGCAGACAACTGAAATTTCAATTCTGACTTTTTTCCTTCAAGCTCAACTTTAATCTGTGGGGTTTTTTTATTGTGAGAATAGAAAAAGCCCTATTTTCATGGAGCTGAGTATGGAACAAGCTCCCCAGCCCCACCCCGCCATTGTGGAGCAGGGGCAGGTCCCAGCCCCATGCCTCAATTGGGAAATCAAGGCACTGGGCTTGGAAAGAGCTGCATAGATTCATAGATGTTAGGGCCGGAAGGGACCTCAATAGATCATCGAGTCTGACCCCCTGCATAGGCAG
>NW_005842942.1:380750-424504 GCF_000455745.1 Alligator sinensis
GCAGGGGAGGGGCAGGTCCCAGCTCCTTCCCCCATCTACCGGTGGGGCAGCTAGTAGCAGCCTCTGGCTGGGCAGGGAATCCAGGGAGATAAGGGAATCCCTGCCCAGCTGGGGGCTTGTTGCTAGCTGCCCCACCGGCAGATGGGGGAAGGTGCTGGGACCTGCCCCTCCCCTGCAGCTCTTTCCAAGTCCCCTGCCCTGATCAGGGAGAGACAGTTGGGAGCTCCCTGCTGCCAGGGCAGGGGGAATTGTTGCCGTCTCAGCAGCAGGCAGCCCCCCAGGGGCAGGGAGCAATATCCCAGCCCTGGCCAAGAGAAAGCTGTCTCCTGGCTCCCCCTGGTGGTGGTAGGGGCCCATTGCAGAGCCATAGTAAGTGGGAGCAGTTTGCTGCTAGGAGCAGCAAATCTGTTCCCACATCCCTGCATGTGTAGGCACCCGCCCAGGAACATTCATTCATGAGTAGTTTACTCACAAGTAAACTGATCTCAGAACAAATGCATGTGTAGATGTGCCCAGTATTAACTATAGTAGTCACTGTCACTGATAGATATAATCATGTTTTTTAAATTCTCTCCCTTCTATTTTCCATTTAACTGGTTCTTAAATACCTGTGTCTTTCTCAGTGTATCTGGGCATGTCTACACAAGAAGTTTACTGTAGAGTTGCCTAATTAACTCTGCAGTAAACACCTCAGTATCTACATGTGCAGTGCTATTAGGATGGAGTAAACTAATTAACTCCACCATAGGTTAGTACCTGTAAACACAAGTACTATCCTATGGCATAGTTTTTTACTCTGCAGCAAAGCACATGTTTTTTACTCTGCAGATGGCGTGGCTGGCTGGAGCACAAGGATGCCTCAGTGTGTGGGCTTCCTGCCAGCTAGCTCCACACTGAAGGTCCCTTGTGCCTCAGCCAGCCCTTCTGCAGTGCACTGAGCCAGAGAGGAGCAACTGTGGGCTGACAGGATGACCCCCTGAGTCCCTGCCAGCTGGAGCTGCTCTGACCTAGCTCAATATGTAGCAGTTCCGGGTGCACGTTCAAACAGTATTCCCAGGGGCAATTAACTCTGGAGCAATAAGCTTTAATTGTACTTGTTAGATGCTCCTTCTGTTTCACAGAATGTACCTTATACGTTTCTACAACATGAGTCAATGTAATGAAGAATCTAATGAATTACAGTAATGAAGAATGATTTATTTCTCATTCAGAATAATTAGAGAGAAGGAATATATCTCTGCAGAGCATGACTTGGCTCATAGTTTGTGATGTGGCATGGTAGTCCCCTATCTCAGGGCTGCTCAGCCTCCAGCTTGTGGGCCAAATGTGGCATGTGAAGCCATCACACCTGGCTCATAGGTCTCTCTATGGGTCAGGAAATTTGGTGGCAGGGGAGCAGTGGCGATTTAATACAGCCACACTCCCCGACTGCCAAATTCCCAAACCCTATGGGGCAGGTTGAACCAGCTCCCCTCCTATGGGGCCAGGCCACACCACCTTCTTGCCTCCATGGGGCCAAATCAAGCTCCCTATGCCCCGTGAGGCCTGGTTAGGTTGGACTGCCCCACGTCCTGTTGGGCAAGCACTGTTGGGAAAAAAAGGTCGAGAACCTTAATTTCCAATTTTCTTTTTAATCAGCTCTCACCCAGTGAGGGATTTTTAGGTCTTAAGTTCTCACAAAATAAAGATTCAATTCATTCAGCACTTTCAGGTTTGAGCTCTTCTTTCCTTGGAGTTTTCTGTTTACACCTTCTTTCAGGTCCCCAGTTTCCTCTGAGCAAGGGAGCTCTGCCACTTGCACTCAAATCTGAGCCTCTTTGGGAAACCAGCCCTAGGGGCCCTGAGACCCAAACACATTCTTGGGGCTGGATCGCCCCAGCTCTCATCCTTGTGGTTATTCCTGAATGATGAGAGACTTTCTCGTCCTGGCACCATCTGACACTTCCCTTCAGGTCTCTCCTGACTCAAGTCTGAGTTTGAATTTGAACCTGAGTAAAACCACTCCTTTTACAACCCCGCAGGTAATTAAGTGACTTGGATACCTAGCCCCGATTCCCAATTGGTCTAGCTGTCCTTATTCCACAGAACTGCTTGTTCTTAAGAAAACCATGTTGTGGAATAGTGTTATGTACTCTGGCCCCTGTCACCACTTTTAAAGGAGATGGACCACGCTGTTATAGTCCCCATGGGAACCAAACATTAAAATGTGCTGCTCAGTCACTTGATACAGCAGCATTTAAATACCACAGGACTGGCCTCTCACAGTTCTGTCTCCCAAAGAGAGACAGCTTTTTCCTATTTGTAAGTACAGTACAAATATTATATACACATTTTTTAAAGAAATGCCTGGTATGGGATGTCTTTAATTCACTTTTTCTCTGTACCATGTGTAGTGAGACCCTTGTACAGATCTTAAACCTCTTGGTAGAACTTTTACTATTCCAAACATATTCAGCTTCTCCAAAACTCAGTACTAAACCAAAATCTCCTTATTTCCTCTGGAGTTTCAGCCTTTTCTCTTTGACATCATATTTTTTTAATACTTTTTGTGTTGCTGACCTTGTCCCCTCATTCAGGATTCCCTTGAGAAACTAATTCACAAGAAGAATTTTTCAGCCAGGTCCATAAACTTTGTTAAATGTTGTCCTAAAGCTCTTGTGAAAACCTGGCTATGGATCAGAAGATGTTGCCTTTTTCAGGACTTAAAAATACCAGTTTGCAAATTACTAGCAAGCTGGATTTTTAACATGGAGTGAAATAAAATTAATTAGAGATGCTTTATTTCTGTCTATCTCATGCAATAGCGTTGCTTGGATTTCTGTGCGCTTTAGGTCATTCAGATTGTATCAGGGTCTATAGCTGATGTCAAAGTTCCAAAATTTGCAGTGATCTCATGTTTTTGGGTTACTAAGTCTACTGTGCAATTTTCCATAAGCAGATATTCAATAAGATATGGTGACAGAGGAAGGTAAACCTAAACCTTGTCACTGCAACAGTTGGACATTGGCTCACAATGATTTTTCCCAGAATTTCATTTGTGAAAAATTTTAAAAAATGCTTTTTGTCCCTATTCAGCTTGCGCACAAAAAATTAAATGCTGAAAAATGTTTTGAGGGACCAAATATTAATTTTTCTTATCAGCTCTATTTTCAAATGCCCTGCCGACTTTTTCCCCCCTCCTAATTTCTGTTTTGAGGATGTGCTTTTCTCATAATACTAAGGTAATTTCTCCTTGAACTGAAGTTTGTGTAGCGACACACGAGGTAGCTTTAAACCAGTTGGCAGCAGTATGGAGATGCTAGCATGGGGCATAGGAAGCTGCAAAAGCCATCCAAGAAGCTGGGTAAATGTTTAAAGATTAATTTGTCCCTGGGTGAATTAGAAACATAAAAAATCCATATTAGTTTAGCTGTGAGACCTGAATACGTTGGCTGTCAGTCACAATTTGACTGAGTGCTCTGACCAGCAGTTCTTTCTTTACCTCTCTTTCTTTCTTTTCTCTCTACTGCCCACCCCAACATTTTCTGCTCTGAAAAAGAAAATGGCTTGTGAACTAATTTCTTGGTTTTTTTCTCCAGACTTAATTTGTTTGGTGGATATTGTTGTGGGATTTGACATCACATCACAAACAGAAGGCAATGATTTTTTTCATGGACAGCCCAAGCTGAGAGAGAACCTTCCCAACATCCTAAAAACCCTCACATCCTTGAGTGGTGTGAGTTGCAACCTAGGATCAAAAGCTCAGAGCAGTGTGGCACTGCAAGTGAAAAATACAGTCCGTCCAGTGTCTTCCAAGTTTGAAATTAACCCTGAAATAATCCTCAACAACCTGAAAAATGTTGTGATTGCCAATCCCTCTTTTCTCAATGTTGCCTTCTTGCAGTCACTTTGGAAAGCATTTAAAAAAACATCTGATAATCGAAGAAAGGTAACTTGGTCCAAAGTAATTTTCTTTCTCTCTTTAATTTACTTGTTTTATTCTTATGCGTTTAAACTGTTCCTTTAATCTTTCTACAGGTGTTACTTATATTTTCAGATGGTGTGGATGATAACATAGAGGCGCTTGAGGAAAAATCAGAAGAACTCAGAAAAAAGGGTGCTTAACAGATAAAATATTTTCACTTATTTTTTATTCAGCAAGCATACTTAATACGAGGACTGGGTAAGAAATACTTGTACCCCAGAAACATGAGTGGGCGCCCATGACAGAAGAGAGACGTTTTCAGTTCTCAGGAGAAGGCAGGCAAAAGGAAAAACTCCTCACTTGTTATAAATCAGAATGGCTCCACTGGAGATTTGACTAGAGTGACCACCTGTCTAATTGGGTGGGACAGTCCCAAAATATAAGCATCAAGTCCCAGTCCTGGGCTGAATGACTCCAGAACGGCATTTGTCCCGGATTCCCCTTGCCTCACTCAACTATGGTCCCAGTATCATGTGCAAGGATCCAGATTTTCTGTTCACTGTGGAAAAACACAGATTTTCTCCTTTGAAGGAGAACAATGCAGGAAATAACGGGTTTCCCTTTACAGGCTGGCTGAGTTCCAGCTTACTAGGGGCTGCTTGGGGCTGGAAAGAATGGGCCCTTGTACACATGATGATATCGCTGTAATTTGTTACATAGGAAAGTAAAATACATTGGATGTGTTTTACTTTGCTAGGTAAAAAAAGGCAGTTAAATTGAAATATGCTGCTGCAGCTGTACACTGTTATGAAATTTAATTACAATATGCTGTCACACCTGTACACTGTTATGCAACGCTTTTTTAATCACTAAGAAAGGCAATTAAACCACTAAAAGGGGCAATTTCATCACGTGTAAAAGAGCCCTTCATCACGTGTACAAGGGCCTTATTATGCAAGAAAATACATACTAACAAATAGTTTTGTAAGTTTCATGGGGCTGTCCCTATATATCTTACGAGGAAAAGAGGATGCAGAGACAGAAAAAGGGAGGTGTTTTAAGTGTCCAGTCACCTGTATTTGTTATGGCAGATGGTAGAAATGTAAAAAGAAAAGAAAAGAAAAAACCCAAAGAACTAGTGGGTGATGGAAATGACTGTGTGCAGGTTCCAAGGTAATCAATACACTGGTAAGTAACATAATGGCTTAACCAGCAAAGCTGCTGTTGACAGCAGAAAAACAGTAATGGGGAAGAGTTAAAGGCCCAGTTCAACACCTTTGTGCCAACAAGGGAGTGGTGGCTAACTGCCTATGCCATGTGATAGCCACTTCAACTATACCCAGGCAAGCAGTCCATAGGATGTACTCTGAGGAATATATGCTGCATTGTCACAATTGCAGTGGCTGCAGTGGGAGTGAATAAAAGAAAGTCAGATTTATTATGGAGATGTGCATTGTTCTTCATTCCTCCTGTGTCACTGAACATAGCAGGCACCATTAATCCTTCATTCAGACTAAGTAAGTGCTTTGAAATGTATCAGGCCTCAGCTTGTAAAATTTAACTTGCTTTGCTTTTCACCAATGCAACTGAAATCTGAGTGTGAGCCACAGAACCTAAGTACCTTCGCTGGCTGCCATCAACTTGCTTTCTGGGGATATATGCTTTTCAACGTAAGGTGTTGCCTTTTGAATTTCTCTTCACAATCTCACTAGATATAGTGAAAGACACAAAGAGGAAGAATTGCTTCCTATTGCAGCATTTGAAAGCATGTCACATTAATGAGTATATGTTTGCAGATTCATGACACTGCATTCTCTAAATTTACACTGGTGTAACTCTGTTGGAATCTGTGGATTTATGTTTGTATACACAGGATTAGTACAAAGCTCTCAGTGGTTCTGAACTCAGCCAAATGTTCAAACCCTTGATACTGTTCCAGGTGAGAGAGTGACACAGAGCCATCTAAAATTTCAGTATTTTTGTGGTGGTATTTGTTAATATTTTAAAAGGAAATGCAACCAAAACACATTTTTCTTAATCAAAACAATTTGGCTCCTGTCCCTCCCCTCCAAATAGGCAGCTACAGAATATCATGCTTTTGCTTTTCTTCTTAAATGCACTTTTCCAGGTTAAAGCCTAAACTATGAAGCAAATATTTATGTTAACATGCATAGTATTCAGATGACCTTTGAACCTCATTTGTTGTTCAAGATGTTTCAAGTGCTTCTTTTTGTGGATGTTCTTACTTCTTCATGTCATTAACACTTATACAAACTAATAATACAATTGTATAAAAATAGAAGTCAGACTAAATTATAATGTACATTCCATAATCTGGAATTTTTGCCTTTCTATATGAATTTGCATGCATGAGAATAAATGATATTTTCAATTATTTATTACTTTTTATTTTTATAATCATTTTTGTGTAGGACTTCATGTTTTTATGTGATCATTTAATGTGTAGGATTGGATGCACTCATACCTGTTGCTCTTGAAAGGGCCTCCAATTCTGAACAACTTCAATACATTGAATTTGGAAGAGGATATGAACGTAGAACTATTTTAGATATTGGCATGACAGATACAGCCAGCCAGCTCTCGAAGTACTTGGTAAGTTGTTCCATAAAGGATCAACATACATGATTAAATCTTTGTTTAGGTGCCTACAATAATATTTATTTTCCTCAAGCAAATAAGACACATTATTCAAACTAACATGAGATTCATGTTAAAAGCAATGTGGTCCTTTCCTGCTCCGGTTGAAGTAAATAGTAAAAATCCCCTCTCATTTCAATGGGGGCATATGAGAATTTTTAGCAAATGAAATTTCACCTGAAGTAACTTCTTTTCAAGGCCAATATTACTGAAAGAACATGCTGCTGTGTGCCTTGCAAGTGTGTTGGGGAAGAAGGTGATAGGGGATCTCATGGAAATCCAGGGATAAAGGTAAGAATAAAACTGCTTTACCGATTTGATTGTAATTTTAAGGATGGGCCACGTGCACCTGGAAAAATTAAAGCATTGGGGAGTCTCCAGTAGTTTTGTTAATACCTGTTTATGGAAGGGGTATACTAAAACTGTAACAGGGCTGGATTTTGGCTACTACTTTATGGGGTCTCTTGCCTGTGGCTTATTGCCAGAAATGAAACCGTTGCTTTTCAGCTCAGTAATAAGAACTGCAGAAAACTATAGAATGATTGTTATTATTTTGAACTCTCGCAGAAGAGCACCTACATTTCACATAAGTTCTTTACATCACAGCAGGTTCTGCCTTTTGGCCACTACAAAAGACATATAGGTCCTGTGGTGTAAGGAAACAAGAAATGTAAAAGCCATCTTGGATTTACCTTGGGGGAGTTGGGGAGAGGGAGGGAGGAAGAGGAATGTGTTGACATTTTCCTTGTGAGAATGGCTTCAAAATATAAATATAAAAACCCAGATGGGACACTCTGTTAGACTCCACTGATGCATAAAGTGGTTCAGCGGAGAAGGATTTTTCTGAATGTTTGAAAAAAAACAGATCACTTGCTCTCCTCCCCGGCCACACCCCAAATCAGAGGCTGTCCCTGCACATTGTAGCAAGTGAAGATGGGGAGTTCCATGCAATTAATCGTGCATGGGAAATATTTGAAAATACTATTTAATGAGTTCATCCAAAAACACTAGCTCTGGAGTAGCACTAGCTCTGATCTTGTTTTTCTTTGGAACATGGGATTGGTATGAGCTATCTGTCTGGGACCTTGTAGAATCCAAGAAAACTAATATTTATGTATCCAATTTTCAGTACTTCAGGGAGCTTTTTAGGGAACCAAGTAATTGATATGTGTAGTTTTTACAGAAATGTCACAGAATTGCAATCTCTGAGAAAACTGCAACACATTTCATTTTGACTGTATACTTGATTCTGTAAAGGGTATCATTCACCTCCAAGTAAAAGTCATGGAAAGACCTTACTGTCTTTCATTGGGGCAATGCAGCCTAAGATACTTTTAAAAAGCCCATGAAGAAATGCCCACAACTATGTCAAACAACTACTTCCAACGTAGTCCCATGGAACAACTTCTGGTGGCGTTATGGGTGGATTATGTGGGAATTTGAGCAGTGTACTTTATCCAGCTGTCAGAATCACAAAGAAAATGTAAAGGATCTGTTTCTGTAAATCATGTTTTGTCACCCATGCCCATTTCTGCTGCCCCTGTTTCTCTCCCCAGTCCTGACCAATGAGTAATGCTACCACCTGTGCAATTCAGAGCTGGCCTAATGAATTCCACAGAGGAGTGTTATTACGCATTAGCAGTGACTGAGGGGAGATGCCATGTTGTGGGGGTGGAAGGACTAAGCCTCATTGTCTTCTTTTTTCATCTCAAGCCACTAGATTTCTGTCTGTCGGGGACAATTTCTCGTGGTCTCAGATTCTCTTGGCACTTTGTTTTTCAACTAAAGTTTTTGTTTTTTCTCAGTTGTAACTTCATTTCAGTGTCTAGCTCCTTTTTTAAGATAAAAAATCACTAGCATATTAGCCCTCTGGTTTCCTCTTCTACAGCACTTCTAAATCAGTCTTCCTTGCCACCTTCCCCTCCTCGCAGCTGAGAAGCCTGCAAGCACTGAGCTGAGTTAAGGTGCCTCAGAGGATGTGCTCTGCCCTGCTGCCACAAGCAGCCAGCCTTTGCACGCTGCTATAGCATGCGGCTTAAATGGATGAGCTGTGCTTTGCCACCACAAAGTAGGGACCCTCACGTTCTCTTGGCATGAAATCTGGCTATACTGTAGGACACTAAATCAGGGACACGTGGATCTCTACAAAAGAGGAGAGGAGCCTGTTTTTGGATGTCTTTGCAAACTCCATGGATTCCAGAACTCCAAATAGCAAAAATATACCTGGCAAAAGGCAGCATTTTATACTGCTAATGAACAAAGGTAGCAAAAATCAGAGTTTAATTCTAATTATTTTGCCTTCACTTCCTGAGAAGGGGGTGGATACTTGAGGCATGTTTCCCTCACTGGGGCACTTGCAATATTTTGTATTAGGATCACCTTTGCTTACCCACTGTGCAGCCTATCTATTTATACAGAAAAGGCTTTTTTCCCCCTGTGAGCTCTTGCTCCTGCCTTGAGCTTCTATGCAGTGGGAATAGTGCATATTTGGCTTTCAACCCAAGGACCCCTGCTCTGCCAAGAAAAGGGCTCAGAATTCAGAAAGCAGCATAATGAAAGCTGTGTCCGTCTGGTTTTTAGCAAATAAGATCTGCCAGGAAAAGGAGACATAGAATCTGAAAAAAAGCTATTGTCTGTCTGTCTCTCAAGTCCTACCTCTCCATAGGCTGGCTCTGAATTTAAGCGTAAGGGGTTTTTCTTGCAGTCTCTGCTAAGAGGAGGCATATGAGGACTCTGTTCCCATTGCAGCTGCATTATCATGGATTTATGACTCATTTTTCTGAGTAAAGTCCTAAGTGGTACTAGGTATCTGACAAAGTATTTGCTGTTAGCCAGCCTAGGGAAACTGGCAGGCAGCCTTGCAGGCTTCCAGGGCTATCTAATAGATTTGTTTACTGATTTGTTTACTAGCACCCCTTGGTGATGAGTCCTAGATTTGGATGAACAGTATGAACATCGAGGGTATGTGCTAGACACTCCATTCTCTCCTCCTCGTCCCAAGAAGTTGCCAAACCAGAACAAAATAATTGTTAAATGAAAATACTATGCAAAAAAAAATAAAAAGAATGTCATATTCTTGGGGAAGTAGCTCATCATCTCAGTTCTGTTTCTTGATTGGAATGGGAGATCACAGGTTCTATTCTGCCAAATCCTTGAGTTAGGTTGTGGCATGATCAGTACCTCCTAGTTTGGTGGCTATAAGGATGCTGTGTTGCACTGATTCTGTAGCAGCCAATCACTTAAAACAAATACTTTGTGCACCCGAAGTTATGAGTGCAGAAATGCTTTCAGAATGATTAGAAAATAATGTTTCTGAGTATACAGGAAGGTCTCATTCTTAACTGTCATACAGCATTAGCTATCCATTAGTCACTAGCAATGCAGAGAGTACGTTAGAAGAGGTTCTGAAGTAGAGAAAAAAAATGGACTAGAAACTGTCAATGAAAAGGTATATTTTCTTCCCAAATCAACAACATTTTAAGTGTATCAGACATGAAATGGGCAGTTACATATGAAATCTTTATGGTTCCTATTCAGGCCTCCTCCTTTTGATCTACTGTGCCCTCTGAGATCTGTTATCTCAGGAAGGCTCAAACTTGCTCCATTGGGAATAACAAGTCACTCATAATTAGCCAAATGCTAGAAAGGATTTATACAAACTAGTTACTCTAAAACTGGCATGGTCCTGGCCCTATGTTTGAGTTCATAGTACAATTTGCAAAGAACCAAAAGAACTTCCTTGCATCAGCCGTTTCTTGCCAGTGGTTCCATAAAGCCAGTTTTCTCCAGTGCTTGAAATTTGCTCGTCAATCAGTGTTTTCCCTTGAGTGGGATTTCTCAAACTGCGCCTCCAGAAATTCAATGACAGAACACTGAGCCAGTTATTCAATACACTACGAATTGAGGTGTCAGTCCGTTTGTGGACAGGTAAGTACCTGGAATACACTTATAGCCAACTCAACTTTCACTCCAGGCTATTGCAGACTAATTTTTGGAAGCAAGCTTCACAGTTCACTTTGACAGCTCAATCATGCAAAGGGACTTGGCCACAGGCATTGTCCACTGATTCCAACATTATATTTATATTATTAACTGCAACTTTGGAAGATATAAGAAGCCATGTCATAATATACAAACAAGAGTACTCCTCCTATGTCCTGTCAGAGGAAAACCAAACATTTGCTTTATTTAAATTTTCTATAACATAGGGAGTACCCAAAGGTTTGAGTTTCTTAGTGGTAATAAAGCAGTTGTCAGAGAAAAATCTGCTGTTTTAAAAGAAACTCCATCTTCAATATACAAAGAAAGAAGATTGGAGAATTGAAGTCCTAGTTTTTCACTTGGAGTTCATACACAGCCAAGTAACTTCTATGTCACCTTCAGAAAAGGCCAAAACCCTGAAAATGGGGATACAATTATCAGGTAAGACACTTCTCATTTGTCAAGGTTTAGAAATATGGAGAGACAAAAAGATGGACTATGTAGGCAGAATTGTAATGGTCTTTTCAGAATTCTCATTACAGTTCCATAAGTCTAAACAAGCAACATTTATTAATTTTGTTCCTGCTTTTCTCTTCATTTCAGGGACCTCCAGGTACAAGTGGACACCTGGGATATTTAGGAGATGATGGGGAGCCGGTAAGCTTACAGGACTTTAGTTTTCACTAAGAAAAATACATGAAAACTCAACACTCTATTAGCATATGTAAATTGACATAGCTCCCTAAAATTCAGTTCACATCTCCTCTATCTTTCAGGGAACAAGAGGACCTCCTGGACTGGTGGGAAGACAAGGCAATAGGGGATGTCCAGGTACAAGAGGTCTCAAGGTAAAACTGAAAGTATTATTTTAACTAACAGTAAAATATTCTCTTTATCTTTTTGTTTTGTTTTGCCTACTTATTTAACAGATATTTGTTATTTTAATTTATTTCAGGGACTTCGAGGAATTAGTGGGCATAAGGTATAGTACATTTTATTTATTTATTTATTGTTTACTTAATTTGGAAAGAAAAAATATGACTTCAAACTGAAGTATCACTTCTGATTTCCAGATGGCATTTCTTTTCTAGGACTACATATTATAAACATTGCTTGTGCTTGACTCTGAGTTCACTGGTCAGCGTAGGCATCAATTTGGTCCCTAAAAGACGTCAAATAGAACGGAGCTTCAAAGAAAAAGTAATTGGTAAATGTAGTATTTTAGGACTTTATTCTTCTTGCACTCAGGCTCTTGAAAGTTTTGCCATAAGCTTCAATGGGCACAGTATTGGTTTGTTGTTCCTTTTTAACCTATTTTGAAAATGGCTGTGGTATGTCCATTTGATTATCATGTGTAAGGCAAATGTAAAAAATGAAACAGTAGGCATTAATTCATACATTGTTAAATTTATATTTGACTTCTGCATCATTTAGGCTGTAAACCTAAAACGATTATTTTGGTGAATGAGACTCATTCATACCTGTTTTTGTCATCTCAGGGATCACGTGGTGATGATGGGATTGATGGAATTCAAGGAGAAGAGGTGAACCCTTTTAATTTTCATACTGTATTGACATCAACTTAAGTTCTGAAATAAAATAATTAAAATATAAGTAAATATTAATAATTATTTTTATCTTTAAGGGTGACACTGGACCTTCAGGAAACAAAGGAGAAAAGGGTGACTTAGGTTATCCGGTAATGTGCATATTGTCTCATTTGATCAGGGTTTGATTTCAGAATAATAAGCCTGGGTATTACATGAAAAATACCCACTTGAGTACAGGGAGTGGTTTAATATCACAAAATTACTAATCTGTTTTGACTTGGGTTAACATGGTTTAGTCATAATTCCTGCTTATCAGAAGTAGGATAGCCTCCCTCTTCATGGTTGACATGGTCTTTTTTCAGCAGTAAATACCCAAAGTAAATATGTTTATAGGAAATTTTTTTGAAAAACAATTAAATGAATCATGTATTGTACAGGGTTCAACATTCTTCCATATATTTCTTGAACTCAAGTTGTTCCTTAGGGGCTAACATTAATCTATAGTACATATACATTAGCAATTCCTAATTCGTAGAGCAAAACCCAGGAATGAATGTTAGTAATTAAAGACTTGAGCCCAGAAATGAAAGATAGTATTTTAGGAGTTGAGCTGAGCTTCATTGAAAGGAGCAATGCATTTGAGTTTATTTGTCCTTCCTCTGCAGGATTTAGAGCAAGTGGTTCCACAAAATTTATTAATCATTTGCTATGCTTTGAACAACTTTCAGTTCTCTTGGTAAAGATTTTTTGGTATATTGACTCCTTAGATTGTCTCCCCACTTTCTGCTATGTGTCAGGGTGGTTTTAAGCCCTCCTCAGAAGCACTGTGTGTTGGCCATTGGTGCCAACGCTCCTGCTGGAACCAAAGCAGGATGTTCCTGGCTAGAGGGACTTGTCCCTCTGTCAGTGGCGATGCATAGGGGGTGCACAGGGATGCATGTGCACCCCCTGAGAGCGCTGGTGCACCCCCTCATAGCCAACATTCCCCACTTAGGCGATGGGCAGGGGGGGACGGTGGGAGCACTGGTGCCCCCCCTGACTGAGAGCGCTGGCCGGGGAGTGGGGCCACCAGGAGAAGTGTCGCTGGCCCTTCTGGCTACACCCCTGGTTCTTTCGTGTGCGCTGCAGGCACTTCTGGGTCAGCACAATTGGCTGTGGGAGACTCCCCTGAGTCACTGGGGGAGCAAGTGCCCCCTCTGACTCAAGAGGCACCAGTTGCCCATGTCCTCCATTCAGGGTCAGACTGATCGCCGTATTTGGGATCAAGAAGGAATTTTACCCCACGGTCTGACTGGTATGAACTATGGTGGGGGGTTGCCTTGCTGTGTAGTAGGCAGCGTAGCCCTCTACCTGGCATCTCTTGAGCATATATTGACATGTCATAGAAGCAGGGCGTTGTTTGTCGTGGATTCCTTACTTTATCTGTGTCAGGTTAGGTGCTAGGTGTATGTTGTGTCAGGGCTGAAGGTAATCTTATGTAGAGTTTGGATTATTGATTGTATAGGATGGTTTGGAGAGGGATGATCCTGCCACAAGTAGGAGGTTGGACTTGATAACCTCTGAATGTCCCTTTCAGGCCTACTTCTGTATTCTTCTATGATTATGTGAAATGCATGGTGTTTGAGCTGCACTCTTGTCCCCATGTGAATTCAACCGACTAGATGCTTTACCTGAAAAACTAAGATGTTCAGATAATGAAAAGGGCTTGAATAAAGTGATCACAGAGAGAAAGCATGGTTCTTTCATCCATGTTTTTATCCCACATTCTTGTGGTTGGATGATTTACACAGGCGTAAGAGTCCATCCATGCAATACTTAGTTCAGGGTAACAACTTTATATGTAAGAAGAAAAACAATTTAGGGCCCCAAATCCAAGTCCACATTTTAAGCAGTGTTTCAGGCCACTTACTGTGAATTTGAAATCCTTAACCTTCCCCTTCAACAGGAAAAGCATTTTTCAGAATCTTACTTGATTTTATGATTTCAGGGCAGTACAGGACCAAGAGGACCCCCTGGTGAACGTGGCCAGAAGGGCTTTCAAGGAGATCCTGTAAGCTTTTTCCAGATGCAATACAGATGCAACCTAGTTCTTTGCAAATTAATTTTAAATATTTTGCTCATATATTAACTTGCATACCCTTCTGTCTGGCAATTTGAATGAAAATGTACTTGTACTTCTAACTGTGTTTAAAATATGCAGCACTATATCTGGGATTCCTAGGCTAGGAACAGACATTACACATAAAGCGGTGTAAGTGATCAGAAACTGGTTTAAACCTGTAACAGAACAGACATTAAGTGCACATAAACCAGTTGGAAAATGGCTCAAAACAATTTGAGATAAACCTGGTTGAATGTAGTATCAGACTTAACTGATTTGGCTCAAACCGGTTTATGCAATGTCTGTCCCAGACCTCTTGCTGGTTTAGGATAAACCAGACTCCCCCAGCATTCCCTCTGGGCTGGGCGGGGTTGTCTGCTCCAGCCACAGGGCTGACACCGCCCCTCTGCTCTCTAGCCATCCCCTAGTGGAGACACGGGCTGGCATGGCCCTGTTAAGGCAAAGTGGCAGGGGGCTGGCATGGCCCTGTTAAGGCAGGGAGGGGGCTAATTCTTCCCTCCTTCCCCTCTTGCCCCACCATAGTCGGGATCAGCCTGTCTGCTGGGGAGCAGAGGGGATGGGGCTGCAGTGGTGGCCCCTGGAGCTGGCAGACTCTAGCTGCATGGAAGGGACGGAGGGAGGACTTGACCCTTTTCCCTGCCTCCTTCACCTTAACGGGGCCATGCTGGGTTGGTTGTCCCACAGGGTGGGTAGGGGGGCTCTGTTCTCTGCTGGGGGGACTCTTCCCCCTTCTCCTCCTTCCAAGGTGGGAAGGATGACTCTGTGAGGTGCTGGATGGGGACTTTTCCTCCTCCCCTTCCCCCCCACCCCACTGCTATGGGTCTGGGGGAGTGGGGGGCTCCATGTGATGTTGCCTGGCCCCAGAAGAGGGGTGGGGGGAGGCTGTTCCATGCTGGGGGGAACTCTTTCAAGAGAGGCAGCAGGAGCATGGAGCTCAGCTGGGCAGGGTGTGAGTGTGTGGGGTGTGAGGGAGGGTGGGGGGTGTAGGGACCCCAACACACTCCCCCCATGGTGTACTATTCCCACTGCTTGGCAGTAGCAGCAGGTGGGGAGGTCAGGGTGCTCATGCCCTGAGCAGGCGCAGCTCTGGCCAGTGCTGCATGGACGGAGGGAGCAAGCCTGCCTTATCCCTGCAGCTCTGCTCTGGGCACGAGCACCTTGACCTCCCCGCCTGCTGCTGCTGCTGTCAGCCAGTGGGGCCTGCATGCTATAGGGAGAGTGTGTGGGTGTCCCTACCTCCCCCACCTGCACACTCAGATCCTGCCCAGATGAGCTCCACGCTCCCGCTGCCCCTCGGGGGAGGGGGAGGAGGACGAGGGGGAAGAGTTCCCCCCAGCATGGAACAGAGCTTCATCCTGCTCTTGTTGGGGTGGAGTGAGGGGAAGAGTTTCCCTCTGGGGTTGGGCAGCATCCCATAGAGCCCCTCCTCTTCACCCCGCAGCGATGGAGAAGCAGGGGGAAGAGTTCCCTTCTGGGGCCAGGCAGCCTCACAGAGCCCCCCTCCCCATCCCTCTGCAGGGTGGGTGGGAGGAGGAGGGAGAAGAGCCCCCCCAACACTGAACAAGGCCCCCCTCCCATCCCCGTGGGGGAGAGGGAGGAGGGGGAAGAGTTCCCCTCTGGGGCTGGGCAGCCCTGTGCGCTGGGAATCCCTGCTGTCAGGGAGCCTCTGGGGTGAGCTTCCCAGGGTCTGGCCACACTCCTTCTTTAGCTCAGCTTCCCTGTGGAAGGGAGGGCTGCTTTAGTGCCTCCGGGGCTTCTGGCTTGAGCCACTGGAAGCATGTGCCGAATGTCTGTCCACTTGCAAACCAGTTCATTCTCTGCAGGTTAGACTAACCTGCAAAGACTGAATCAGGTAAGGCTCTGGCTTTTTGAATGCCTGTCCCTAGCCCTAATGCTTAATATTTTTATATGAACCCTTCACATATTAAACTCTTTCTCCTTTTTTAACAGAAAGTGTCCCACAAGTTTTAAATATTTAGTGTTTAATTTTGCTCTCAATCTGTGCTCACTATAGAGGGCTCCAATGAGCAATAAGCAAAATTCTCTGCCTTCTCATCCAACATAATATGGGACTTGCATACCAGGCTATTTTTATAAAAGAACAAATGCCATTGCCGGCTAACTGCATAGTATTTCTTTTCTTTTTCTTCTTTCTTAAGGGAAATTCTGGATCGATTAGTGAGATAAAAGGATCTAAAGGCATAAAAGGAGACCAAGGAAAAGCGGTGACTATTTAGTATTTTTTGCATTTCTATATCAATGGTTTATTCTCCATATGCTAACCTACAGTATTTTAATTTTTTTCTAATAAAGAAATAAGTCATGTAGTCCAACCCCATGCCCAAGGTAGGATCAACCCCAGTGAAAGGTCCAGCCTGCATTTAAAAACTTCCAATGGTGTAGAGTCCAGAACCACTCTCAGCAATAGGTTCTGGCTCTTACTCCTTCCCACCTCACTATCCTTCCTCCTAGCTAGAAAGCACTTTCTGATATTCAGCCTAAATTTTCCTTGTTATGATTTAAGGCTGTTGCTACTTGTCCTGTTCCCCATGGCCACAACGAATACTCTGTCACCATCCTCTCTATAATCATCTTTCATATTTTTGAAGAATGTTATCAAATCCCCCTTTACTGTCCAACTAAATAAACTGCAGATGAAGCTTTCTGTTGTGTACAGTGGTGTATCAAACCCACAAATCACTGGCAAACCTATTGACTCACTCCAAATCCACAGATCAATGGAGATAATTTTAAATTATTCTGTGGCTAATTTGTGCTGCCAGTTTTCATGCAAAATTCTCACTAGACTCAAAGGAAGCTTTGCATTAAGAAGAAATGAAAAATTCTATCTTTAATATTTCTGATGGTGTCATAGATTCTCAGTCCCTTTTTATGTAGAAGGTATGGCTTCTTTCATAAAATTTGGTTTAAAGATGCTAAGAATGGTTATAGTGGCAATTACTTTACAAATTCAGTCTCTTCACAAGTATATGCCAGGACAGTTTAGAACTATGGAAGCAGTAAGGCTATTACTTCATGTTACTAGCTAGCATGGTTTCATCCATTGTAATCTCTATAATGATCATTTTTGTATAATGCTTTTCACCTGTGGGTCTCAAAATGCCATAAAAAAGAACAGTACTATTATACCTATTTTGCAAATGGGGAAATTGAGACATAATGGGGGCTAGAGAAATAGCTAAGCTTACACAATAGGGCTGTAACAGAGCCAAGAAAGGAACTTCAGTGTCTGGAGTCCTAATCCACCTGCCAGGATATATTATAACTTCTTGAAGATCACCATAATTGTGTTGATGGATATTTATAGAGTTACTAAGCAGTAGGTAAGATATTTACTACTTATTTTGATGATCACATTTTGTAAAACAGGCTACACCAGAAAGGTTTTGACAAAAAATGCTATACAGTGGAAGTCACAAAGCTAGCATTTAATGGTTCTGTTCTTTATTCTGATCAAGTGGTTTACAGATATTATTTGCAAAAATGTTTTGATCTGATGGATGGATGGATATGTGGGAAAAGGTGACACAATATAGCAGCATTTGAGAGATAACATGAAATTAAATGTCGTATTTACAGGGTGAAAGAGGACCAGGGGGATCACCAGGCTTGCCGGGATCTGGGAACTTCATAGTAAGAACCTACATAGAAAAAGACACTGGACATGCAACCTGAGGCATCATACAAAGGAAATACCTAACCATGATACAAGATAGAGTATTTAGGATCTTGCCTCTCACTCTCCCTTTCTAAAAGCCTCGCTAAAAGAAGATGAAATAAAGATGATCTCCAACAGACTGCCCTGAAAGTATTAACAACAACAGCAGCAGCATTTGGTTTCATACAGACACTTTCCTTCTGACCAGAATTTTCATATGGATTGCCAACATGAATGATTAACAATCCAGATGAAAAGATTAAGGGAAAATAAGCTTTAATAGCAAAACTTGAGTTATAGACGTGTATCCAGTGCTGTCTGAGCTAAATTGCACAGACAGGAATAGTCCTTAATGACTCAAATAGTTCCTGAGACTTCAGAGGAATGTTACTTATCCTAAAAATAGGGCTATGGTGGAATTTCCATGTAATGCAGGCCTGTTACTAATCATCAGCGCAGGATTGAATTTCATACTGTAGGTCAGGGCTGCCCAAAAGTTAAACCTGTTGTTTAATGAAGAAGGAGAGCAAACAACAGTGACACCAGAAAGTGCCTTCTTTGCTTCAAGTTATCACAAAACCAGCCTCACCAGATACTTAAATTAAGTTAATTTAAGTGAGGGGGGGAGGAAGGGGAAAGACCATGGGCCTGTATAGGAAACCCGTAGGTTAAAGAATATTTAAATGGACTGGATATATTCAAGTTAGCAGTATTTTCTGAAATCTATCAGCGTGCTTAAAAAACTAACTGAAGCAATTTCTGAACCATTAGCAATTATCTCTGAGAACACCTAAAGGATGGAGGCAGGTCTCAGAAGACAAGAGAAAGGCAAACATAGTTTCTCATTTAAAAAAGGGGAAAAACAGAGCAGTCCTTCTGACTATAATACCTGGAAAAATGCTGGAATGACTTATTGAATGATAAGTGTATAAGCATCCAGAGGATAAGGTGATACAAGAAATATTTAGCATTTTCTTTTCGGGTGCAGTTTCTCTGAACACCCTGCACCTATCTCCTTGAAACTTGGCAGGCTTTGTTGCATCACCAGGGGCTACCATCCCTGCAGTTTTGACCCCACTGTGGCTTAACACATACACATGATGTGAGTTTTGCTCTCAATATTTGGGGGTGCAGTTTCTCTGAACCCCCTGCACCCATCGTCTTGGTACGCATCATGCCCTCAGAAGGGGCTACTATTCCTGCAAGTTTCATCCAAAACTGGCCAGAAATGACAGTTATATCCTGTTTTGACTTTCCGCATTATATCCTATGGGCGAAATGTTGAAACAGGGTCGAAACGGCAAAAGGTGCAACGAAATGGAACAGCTGTTTCAACTCAAAACAGAAGTTGAAATGAAGCACTGTTCTGTCAAAACGCTGATTGAAATGAAGTACTTCCGTTTCATACAGCCCTAACAAATAACCCAAGTACAAGATGCTCCGTAGAGGTTTCTCTTGAGAGAAAAAATGTTTGTACACTTCATGCAGCTTAACTCATTACGGGGACCGTGCTTTCCAGACAGCAAGGTAACCGTGGATTGGAGAAGGAGGGGCAGCTGTTCCTGCCCCTCCCTTGGACTGGGAGGGGAGAGAAGGAGCAGCCATCAGGTGCTCCCCACCGACTGCTTGCACACTGGGAACTCCAGTGTGAGAAGCAGGCAGGGGACTTGCAGTGCTGCTTCTTCAGCTTGGCTCCTGGGTGCTGGAAACCAAGAGTAGGGAAGAAAGCCACAACTCCCCTGTCCACTTCATTCACCAACATTCACAGTGTGTGGAGTAAGCCAAGTCTTTGCCCCACTGCTCCAGTCCCCCTAAGAATGAGAGAATGAGAGCAGTAACTGCTCAACATAATTTCCCCAGATGAGGATTGCTTCAGTGTTAGGAAGGTGTAAGGGGCAGGGGAGAGAGGGCAATTGCAGGCTGAATGCCTGTACTGCTCCCTTTCCTGGTATCATTTCTAGCAGCAGAAATTTTCCGCTGCTAGAAATGAATGCTTTTTGCAGCTTAAAAGAGTCAATGTTTTGACACGGTTGCAAAAAAGGCAACTTTCATTTTGGGTTCTGTACATGGTCTGTCCTTGTGGCAGAGCAGAATAGAGGTTTGTGTACAATGAACAAAGCAAACGATGAAAAAACATTGTTAAAAATTCTGGGCTTAATTTGGTCTAAGCATGCTTTCTTAACACTACTTTGCATGTGCTATAGCTATTTATTTAGTGAATAAAAGCATTCTTTCTTTCAAATGAATAATCATTTTTCTAAATCCCCCCACTTCAAATGGCATACTGGCTAGAGGATGGAACTGCACCACAGCAATTGTCTAATCAGATGTCAACCAATTTGATCTTGAAATGCTGGAAGACTCCCATAAAAATAATAAGAGATATTTAACCTTTGGTCATCTTTGTCGTCTAATTATTAATATATACCATATATACCAATATAAATATGTTTCTGTAAGTTGTTGGACTATCCAGAGTTTTATTCATACTTGTGTAGCACTCAGACTTTGCTTCAGCATAGACAGTAGCACCCACATTAGTCATGTCCAGGTGGTTCATAACTCAGTCAATTAACAACAGGTTACCAAATTAAAGATAAGCCATTCAGCTATTTGCTATTTGAAGGGAGTTGCTTCTTCATGCAGCTGAAGCTCATCAGTGATCCCACACAGCTGATTGGAAAAGTGGCTCTCTATTCCACACAGGTGTGAGCTATACATAACCCCTGGCTTTTTCACAAACAACCCTGCAAAATATCTGGATTCTGCTGTACATGCTCAGCTGTACCCATTTTCTAAAGCTTTGTAGGGGGAAAGATTAAGTATCATCTCTTAATAGAACTGAAATAAGAGCTTCCTAGGATCTAACACATTTTCTAATAAGCAACCATCTTGCTTTGTCTTAGGGAGCAACAGGTCTAAGAGGACAACCAGGATCAGAGGTAAGCTACAGTAATCTTTTATACTGGGGTTGTGGTCTACGACTTTTTTAAGTGTTTTGAAGCGGAAATGAAATCAAGCTTAAAGTACGTCTGCTCTAGTAACAGTAGAATCTGAGAAGCAAATTCTACTTGCCTTACTCATGTGATCAGTCTCTGTGATTGAACTAGCACTAGTATGTATATGAATAAGGGAAGTAGGACCCTGGATTCCTCTCATAGATATCCAAACTATTGCATTGTACACTAATTCAGAACTGATGAAAGATTATTAATAAGAACCAGTTTGTTCAGGACACTGTCAAGCAGAGTAACTGTTACAAAACCTACTGCCAGCAAAGATATTTCCATTGTTTTCTTAATTGCACTGACACCCTGGGGACGAGGATGACCTCACTGATCTTTATTGTCTGAGCTGAAAAGCATGCAGATTATAAATGAACAGCATATGTAGTGGCAAACGGTAGTTAGCTGTGTTAGTCTGAAGTCAGGCAAAAGGCGGGGTAGAGATGCATCCTATAGACCAGGGGTGTCAAACTCATCCTGCCCTAAAGGCTAGATGGGTGGTGTGGGGCCAGTCCACAGGTCAGACTGGATTCACAGGGCAGCCCTGCATGCTGGATCCAACATGCGTCCTGGAATGGCCAGAGTAGATGCTGTGGGGGACACTAGGGCCATGCTGCATGGGATGACAGCTGGAGCAGGCGCTGTGTGTGGGCCACCCAGTATGCCCCACATGCTGCCTGTGGGTCAGCTCTGAGGCCCAGAGTCAGCACTGGTGGCTGGAGGATAGGGCTGTGGGGGCTGGATCTGGACCGTGTGTAAGTTGTTAAGTGATGGGTTTTTTGCCCCTCTTTCAAGCTGTCCAATAATACTTGAAGATGCTAGTTGCTATTGCCAACCGGTATTGAAATTCTTTAAATAATTTTTGATATGCTGAATCACTGTCCAGTTCATGATGAGTATTCAGGTGTTTAATTTTAGCTGTTTGCCTCCATAGGTCATTTTGGTTTTTTTGCTAGCTGCATGAACATAAGTCTTTTGAAACTCTTCTGCACCTATGCTTTGTTAATATTGCTTAATGGGAGGTTAATGCCAAAAAAATACATGCTTTTAAATTAGAAAATATAAAATGGCTCTTGTAGTAAATCAGTCTTCATCACTGTTGCATATGAAAATCTTAACAAGATGTTGCCTCTTATTACAGGGTGGGAAAGGAACTCCTGGTCAGAAAGGTGTCCAAGGAGAGCAAGGATTCAAAGGACCTCAGGTGAACATTTATATTCCTCATGGTATTTTTGAGAGGATGGAGGATTTCAAATACTGAGAAGAACTAAGAGAGAATCTGTCTGAGAGTTAACAGACCTGGGGTATTTATTCCAGATGAGACCCTTTCTGGGAGTGAATTTCGTAGTGCCGTTTGAGGAGCACTAATAGCAGTGGCTTGAGGTGGGTGTACTACAGAGTAAAGTTCCTTGCATTGTCTGTAAACACACCCCATTCTTAACTGAAACAATACTGGTTTACCCCTGTGCCTCTGAGCAAGATGGTGACCCCACCAGAGCTGATTGTCAGCCAAGTATTCTAGGTAATTGTATAAGTATCTTGGATCCATTATAAACATGGGGGTCAACTGACTCTTGCAAGTGAAGGTGATTGCAAACTGTTAACCCCTTTTGCCAGTGAATTCAACAGCTACAAAGTAGAGGTTTATCCCAGAAGAGCGATAGCATCCCTATCTTCCTGTAAGTCTTCTACCAGGGAGGGAGCCTTTTAAAATCCTATCTCAGGTACCCAAGGAGGTTTTCGGGTTAATTTTTGGGGGGTTAGACTCAATGATCTAATAGGTCCCTTCTGACCCTAAAAAAAATAATCTATGAAATCTATGCACCTGGGATAAGCATGTTTTGACACACTGGTTTTATCCCTGCCCTTTCCAGATTGGCTGTACCCAGTCTGGGGTTTGTTGTGAGCAACTCCAGAATCTTTTAGCAGAAAGTCCTTACAGACTTTTTAAATCAAGGACCCAGAGTCTGGAGTCTATTGGACGAAATAAACAGACAAACTCAAAATCAAGACCCAGAGATGTTTATGGATTCATTTTCAGCCCATTATTCTTAGTTTATAAAATTGGTTTTGTTTAGTTTGATTAGTGTACTTATGCTTAAATCTTCCTTCCTTCCTAGATTTACAGAAATACTGTTGGCTGAAACAACAAATTTCTGAAACTCTGCCACCTGTGATTTCTTATTACAGTCCTAATACAGATGTGATTTTTTCTAAAGCTCAAAGCGGCTAACTGTGGTATCTTTACATGGCTTTTAGAAGCTGAGCCAAATTCAGATTTCTGTGAGTGAGAGTAGTCAACTGACCTCAATGCCCTGAGAGTTATGGCTGTGCAAAGAATGAAGGCTAGTTGCTTTATTTGGTTGGTTTGTTGGTTTTCCTTCTTATGTTTTTTGTATATTTCCTTCATATATTATTCATATATGTGTGTGGTTTTAATGGGGGATCATAGTAGTAACAAGGATTTTTGCTGTGTTCCCAAAACCTTGTAAGAAGAAAGGTTTTTGAAGAGATGATCGAATGGAGGATTCTTGTAACTGTCAAGAACAGAATCATCATAGGTGTGGTCATGAGTGTCAGTTGCACGCTGGGAGAGAGATAAGAGTTCAAACTGATGTGATGCTGGGTATCCTCAATGCTCATTGAAATGAATGATTATAGATAGATGAACAATTTACTGTGAGGCAACAGTGTCAGAACTCCACTGGGCATCAGCTGCTCCTTGATGACTATCCAGATGCACACGTCTACCTGCGGTCACTGCAGCTCAGTCAGCATAACTTCCCCCTATTTCCATGAGGACTTAGCTAACATGGTTTAACTTCCATTTACCAAGGGGTAAGAGCATTTGCACACAAAGTTACAGGAGAGCAGCAGATATGAAAAAACCCTGTTATGATGTGATAAGTGTTTCATTCAGCTGCCAAATGACAGTAGAAAGTGTCAGTTGTTGTTCAGGAGTACTTAGCAATTTATAGGGTTAAGTTCTAAAAAACCCCAAAAAACTGACTAGTTGTCCTGGCTCCTGTCTACTTATGGTATGGGGCCATTGTGTTCAATGAGTAAAAATCCTGGATAGAAACACTATGAAAAAATTGGGGTTTTTGATGAAAAACAGAAAGGCAGGATTAATGTCCTTGGAGTATCTCCTGTTTGCATCACTGATTCTTAGTTCATATTAACAAACCATGGAGTATAGTCATAATTAAAGAAAATTCCATTTGAGGTTTGAAAATTGTGCTAAATGCATGCTTTCTTGAACCACTAACACACTTGACCCTTGTAAAAAAGTATCAGATTTTGCCAAGCAGAATAAAGCCTTATATGAATTTCTGTGGTTGCTTCTAGATGCCAGATCCAAATTAATTTTAAATCTTCAGGGATTGTTCCCAAGATCTGTGGGCAGAACCCAGTTGATATTGTGAAAATCAGAAAACCAGAAATGGGAGGCAGAGGCAGAATCTCTTGCATCTAGTTAGCAGAGACAGCAGTCTTAATCGTTTCTGTAATTGTCTGTAGGTAAAGAAAGGGTTGATGGCAGTCTATAACTCATTACAGCCTAACAATACCACTCATCTCTGCTCTGTGCAACATGGTTTAGCTTGCTGACACTTAGAACAACTTTTCTCCCAGACAGAAAGGAAAGTGAGAATAGTGGGGAGAAATGGAAATGTGTGTGCATACAGAGCCCCTGGCATGGCAAGGAAGTGGAGAATGGAAGGTATAGTGGGAAAGGAAGAATGAAAGAACCCATACAGGGCAGAAAATGGATGCAAATGGAAATGGGAGAAAAATGAAGAATGATTAGATGGGAGCATGAGAGAGGTGGTGGGGTGGGTCGCAGAGCATTGCTGAACCAAAGGGGACAGGGCATTGTGAATTTCTTGAAATCTCTGGATTTCTCTTGTGAATCATGTTTGCACATCTTACAGTGCTAACATTGCATGGCAGCCTTTAAAGGATCTCAAGGCACCCCAGAGTACGACAGCACCCTGGTTGAGAGTCTCTGGTCCACACCATAGCACACAGTGTAGCATAGGAGATACCTGAACTAGCTCAGGTACCGGTAGCTGTCCAGCCTCTAAAGAGTGTGGTCAGTGTGGACTAATTTGCCCTGCTCTTTGGACTCATACATTAGCTCACAAAAAGCTCTGGGCTGCTCTGACTAGACCTTGACTGGTATCTGAGCTGAACTAGTTTGTTCACACCTCGCATGAGTACCTCTATGCTGGACTGTGATCTGGTCTTCAGATGTAGCCTGACTGTAACTGGGGCTCTCACTAATTTACTTAGTCTCACTGGCCATTACTCTTATTGAATAGCACTTTTCTCTACAAGCAGTGCCAGTAACTCCAGTGTGAGTAAGGGTATCAGCCTCTGACCTCTAATTCATGGGACAGTCTGAGTACCCATGACTCCCTCATTGGACTGAAGAGAAGATCCTGCTCCCACATTCATAGGAGAAGACCAACAGACCCATTGCATCTTGAGGGTTTCCACTAAATGAAAAGAGCGCAATTTGGAAAGGGAAGGGATGATTCCTCTGGAGCATGAAACACCTTGTGCCTCATTTAAAGCGGGAGGCAGAAGCATGGTTCACTGATTCCCCGAGCCTTCCTTCTCTGTGAGAGAAAGTAAGCTATAGTGGCGGTGACTGTGCCACTCCATGGAGTGACTTTGTCAAGGAAAGATGTTTTGGTCCTTCCCCCTACATCCCAGCTGGGTTATGGTTGTGTTCCTATATTTCCCTGCATTTCTACAGTAGGAGTAACACCTAAATTAGAGGGTTGTGGGTATTTACTCCGTTATTCACTGTAGGGCACTTCAGTGATGTGAAGTGCTGTACGGGGGCTAAGTTACCATTTCATAGAGGGTTCTCTTTAATTTTACCCTTAAGAATTTATGTATGTATATGTGTTAACTGGATTTTCTGTTGTGCTTTGTAGGGGCCCAGGGGGATTCAAGGTATGAAAGGAGAGAAAGGAGAACAAGGAAATAAAGGTTTTCAGGTATGCAGTACCATCGTGAAAACACTGTATAGTGCTTTAATTTTTAAGACACTGTGGAGATATCCAGTGGAAAAGTTCAGTTTAATCTCAAAATTCCACATTAGTATAATGTGACATTTTTATCAGAAGAGTACATTCTAGGGCTGTGCGAAGCTTCGGTCCCTGATTTGATTCAGTGGAGATTTGGCCCAATTCAGTGGCCGAATCTCTGAATCCGCATCAAATCAAAGGACCCTTTAATCTCTTCAAATTGATTCAGAAAGATTTGGACATAGACACAGCTTTAAATGTTTTTTTTACATACCTATAGGTAGCAGTGCGGCTTGTGAGTGCTACAATGCTGGGGCGCATAGTGTCCCACAGAAGCACGGGGGTTCCCCAGTACACTCAGCAGCACTTCTAGTCTACTTCTGGGTCCTCTGGGGGGCATGCAGCCCCCCCATGCCATCCTGGCTAGACAATTGGTGCCTCCTGGGTCTGGGGGGGGGCACTCAGGGTCCCCCTGTGGCCAATTGCCGCTATGGTGTGGACCCCCAGTGCACTCCCCAGCAAAGGACTGGAAGTACTTCCAATCCACTTCTGGGTTCGGTGCTGAGCACAAGGAGGGGCCCCCCCTGCACTTCTGTGGGACCCTCCATCCACCCCAATACTGCAGTGATCATGAGTTGCGTTGGTACCTCAAGGTATGTAGAAATTTTTTTTAAAGCTTTGTCTGTGTCCGAATCGCTGATTCTCTGAATCAGCATTAAATCTTCACATTTCAATTCAGCAGAATCAAATTGGGGACAGTGATCCAAATCAACTAATTGAATCACTGTTCCTGGTTTGGGCTGAATCCAAATTGGATAGGGCCCGCTTTGCACACCCCTAGTACATTCCTCAAGATGAAAAGTAGTTAACATATGGTACTTGCAGGCAAGAATAAAATTATTAACATTTTCATGATAAAAAGAAGAAAAATGCAATGGGGCATACAGCAATCTGTCTGCAGACAGTATATCTTGTCATCTGAGCCATTTGGGTGACTTGTACAAGGGTCTGTCTAGTTGCAGTTCAGTAATCCCTACTTTGCTCCATTTTCCTGTCTTCAGTTATTCGTGGGTCTTTAATTCATTTGGTGAGACAGCAAACCAGTTAGTTTCACTGGGCTCACTTTGCAAGTGGTTAGGCATATTACTCTGAAGTCAGGTAGAAGATAAGCAGGGTGTTACCTTAGGGTGTCTATAACATGTACTTCAGGGGGAGGGGCAGTGTTTTAATTAGGCCGGCTCCCTGACAACCACTCTAATTCAAATCACATATATTCAGCATCCTGCATTTCAAAATGGTTGGGGGGATGATTTAACTAAAGCTTGTTCAAGGTCTGTCTCCCAAGGAAGTTTTACATTCATAATTTTTTATTAAATGTGTTGTATAGCACACAAGACTAATATTATGTTGTTTGTCTACAAGACTGGACCCACATTAAGGCCTCACTAAGTTAGGCACCACACTGTAAGAAAGAGCCCAAACAGCTAAGTCTAAGGAGGCTGGACAGAATGGCACAGGAGGAGCAAAGAAGGACTTGCTCAAGGACTTGAGCAGATCAGTGGCAGAAGCCAGCTCTCCTGATTCCCAGTTGAGTGAAAGGTACAGCAAAAGGAACAAGCCATGCTGTCTCCCATAAAACCATGACCTACATACTGTGTCTCATAATAAGCCTTCAGTAGTCATTCTCCACAAGGAAATTGTTGGCTTTTCAGTTCCTTGTAAAACAGCACCTTCTTTGTTTTGAGAAGTAAATGTTATCTATCTTTGTTTTAATACAGTTCACTGTAGTACATACAATTTTTTTTTGGAAGTCATATATTTGCTTTATAGGTGAATAAATCTGCTTCCTTCCATGTAAGTACATCCAACACAAAGTCAGATGAAAAATTTAACTCAAATTTTTTCCTAATTTTTCCCTAATTCTATCACAGTATGAACTGGAAGGATTCTAGTCCATGATCCTTCAATTCCAAACTTTCCTTTCATTAAGTGGTGGTATATATTCCAAATTGCACTGTGGCTATATCATGTTATAAACTCAGTTCTGAGCTAGTAGAGAAAGCAAAATCTCTTCTGATAGATATTCTCATAATAGGATTCAGTTATGGGGTCCCAACAACATTACATTCCAGAACCTGTACACCATAGTCCAAAGGTTTTTAATATTGTTATTTGAGTTGGCATGCCAGTATTTGATAAGTATTAGTCTAACCTGAAGCAAATCCTTTTGGCATCATCACTTTTTTGCTTATGTTCTAAAACAGAATAGACTTTGTAACTATAGCTAAATTAGACTACTTAAGTAGCACCCTGTATGAGCTCCCTGGTAGACACTGTCCTTAGTCTGTTACCCAACCTACTTCGAGTCCTCCTGCATACCTTTGTGGAGGAAGTGCATGTCCTCAAAAAGTTGGCAGTCCCCATATCTGTCCATACTAGAAGAAATGTGCTTTCCACTGCCTCTTTTGTAGGTCATATACCAACGGAAAGCTACCTGCATGCTTTCCTATAGGAGCTTCTAAAGAGGGTGGGCTGGTTTCTCATGTAGGTACTACTGAAGTAGAATAAAAAGCTGGCCCTCTGCCTTTGCTTTTGTGCAATTAATTTAAAAATACATGTTTGTAACAAGGGCACATTAAGTTTGGGCCCTTCAGAGGTACTGCATTCCCAGGGCCATCTCAACACTAGGCAAGAACCGGAAGTTCTTGAAGGCAACACCAGACCTATGGAAAGAGGTCATCTTTCTCCCTCTGCTCTTACATAGCACCCGAAAGCTACCTCTTCCAATTATACCAGTAGCTATGGTTAAACAAAAGTGTGAGGCAGGCAGGAAATGGGGCAACATTTCTGCCCTTGTTTACACAGGGGTGTTTCTCATTGATTATCGGATTTCAGGGCTAATATGATACAGTGCGGTAGGTGTTGCAACAACATACCTGAGGTCAAACAGGGCCCAGGGTATTTCTGGTGTATGTGGACTGAAATGCCATGTCAATGAGCAGTATTCTATTGTGGAAATTTTTCTTTAACAAGTAGACTCAGTTGCACAGTATAGGAATATATCTTGATATTCTTTTGGAACAGAGGAAAAAAATTTGCCTAACAGATGCTAGTAAAAATGTGCTATGCCTGTCCAAGAAATGGTGGCCTTTTATTTATTAAATGTTGCCATTATGTTAGTAAGAGGGAGAGGAAGAATTTTGTTCAGACTTCAACCAAGGAATTTAACCACAGTTTCTTTGGCTGCCTTCACTAACAGATGTCTTCAGGAGAAGCATTATGTCAGACCCACATGGATGAGTGTCATTCTGCCGCCACCGTTCTGTTGGGAAATGCTGATGGATGTAGCAGTGTTTTTATAAAGCCAGACAATTGAAAAATTAAGTTTGCTTGCATTACATCAAATCCAGAAGAGAGGAAGATATGCTTTTCTCTCTCATTGTACCAGAGGCTGCTAAAGAAATCACCTCCCACCGCTGCCTATTTAAGCTGTTGTTGGCATGGTAGCACCTATAGACTCCACCCAAGTTTAGGTCCCTAGTTTGTTTGCCACTGTGCAGACATATAGTAAGAAGCAACTCTTACCGTAAGTGAGAAATAGAGAAAGCAAGTGTTAGTCATTCCATTTCATAGATAGGGACTGAAGATGTGAGCCCAAAGTCTCATAGGGAGCCTAGAGAAGAGCTGAAATCTGAACATGGATCTCGTAGAGTCCCAGGCCAGGGTATTTACCCACAACACTAACCTTTCTCCTTGACCTGTGCTAACTACTTTGTCTGCTAGAGGGTCAACTGTCCTTTCCTCAGAAGTCTCTGTGTCACTGGTCTGTTTAAAAAAAAAAAAAGAAGAAAAATTGATTTCACACTTTATACATTTTACATCATAACATTTATATCTCCTATTTTTATTTCAGAGTATACCAGGAGCTGTGGGTGCTAAAGGGAGTACTGGACATCCTGGGATGCCAGGAAGCAAAGTAAGGCCTGTTCTGTATGGTGCTGGATGCGTCTCAGGATTTTTTAATTTTTCTTTTTGATTGTAGATATCTTAAATTCATTCACTTATTCCTTCCTGAAGATCTGCTATGGAGCTTGATCCCAAAGTCTTTCCTTAGGAAGAAGTCTCAAGTAACACTGAAAGTCAAACCCTTGATCTTGGCAGGAATATACATGTATACATTTCAGTAAGGTTTACTGTACTTTTTTTAAGCCTTTGGATTGCAGGTTCTACAGTCCTTCAGACCCCTTTAAAGAGGATAAACCCACTATTGTTACCTGTGTACTGTACAGCTCATTTGGTACTCTACAGCCAGTAGAGGTGTGCGAAATGGGCCCTATTCAATTCAGATTTGGCCTGAATCAGGGACAGTGATTCGATTAGTTGATCTGGGTCACTGTCCCTGATTTAATTTGTCTGAATCTGAATCTGAAGATTTGATGCTGATTTGGAGAATCAGCTATTCGACCATAGACACAGCTTTAAAAGTTTTTTCTACATACCTTGAGGTAGCAGGTGTGGTTCGTGATCGCTGCAATGCTGGGGGGGTGGCATCCCCTGCGTGCTCAGTGGTGAACCCAGAAGTAGACCGGAAGTACTTCTGGTCCACTTCTGGGTTCACCGCTGAGCGTGGGGGGGGGGCCAAACCCCTCTGGCTTGGCGATCAGCCACAGGGGGACCCTGGATGCCTCCCCTAACCCAGGAGGCACCAGTCACTGAGGGGAGGGGATGGGGGTGGGGGACCGCAGTGCATTTCCTGGTGGACCCAGTAGTGGACGGGAAGTGCTTCTGGTCCACTTCTGGGTCTGCTGCTGAGCGTGCTGGGGAGCCCCCTGCACTTTTGTGGAACACGCCATGCACCCCAACATCGCAGCATTCATGAGCCCCTGCTACCTAGAGGTGTGTAGAAAAAACATTTAAAGCTGTGTCTATGTCTGAATCACCAAATCTCTCCGAATCGATTCGAAGGATTCCAATTCAATTCAGAGAGATTAAAGGGTCTTCTGATTCAACTTGGATTCAGAGATTTGGCAACTGAATCAGGCCAAATCTCTGCCGAATCAAATCAGGGACAGAATCTTCACACAGTCCTAGTACCCAGTATCCTAACACTGCTTATGTAAGCAAATGTTGCTAGGTTTTCTTCTAGAGCAGTTCTTCTTAACAGGCTGCTACGTTGCAGTTTCTAGATAAGAATAATGCTAATGCTTTGCACGCTTGCAACATATTTTGTTAAAGACTCATAACATGCTTTATGAAGTTGGGTGTTTATAGACTGAAAGGGATAGAGAGAGGTTACGTGATGTATCCAGGATTTACGGTTAATCAGTAATACAATTAATAGTGAACCAACCTTGATCTATTGCTCACCTATTCTAGCCAAGAGAGAGAATACTTATATTTCAAATATTTTATGGTTATTTTTTGGCCGTGATATGATGCTGATTTGAGTCTCATGGATCTGCTTGTTAGTTCCATTAACACTGGTAAGCCATGGCTTCTAAAATGAGAACCTGGTGCTTTTCTTTTGAATTACTGTTCTGAAAAGAGTTTGCAAGCATGTTGTCAGGTCAAAATTTAGGCTTATTTTTTCTTGAAGGTTTACAAAATCTAAGTCTGGAAGAAATGTTGTGCCCCATGGTGCACAAAGCGGTGCACAGGCCTGGAAGGAGCTGAAGAGACCCTGAGGCAAAAGGCAGAAGCCCTATGGTGCACAGAACGGTGCACGGGCCTGGAAAAGGCCCACAGTGCACAGAGTGGTGCCTGGGTTTGGAAGGAGCTGAAGGGACCCTGCAGCTGCATGAGTCAGTGCAGGTTCCCTTCCCTGTGAGAGGCAGAAGCGCCATGGTACACAGAGTGGTGCCTGGGGCCTGAGAGGGCTAATAGGCCTGGGTAGCTGCACGAAGCAGCTTGGGCCTTCCTGGAGCAAGTGGCAGCAGGATGGAGTGGCCATCCCAGTGAGGGGGATGCCCCGGCAGCCAAATCAACAGAGAGAGAGCTAGAGATGAGCCAAGCCCACCGGAGCTTCTGGGGAGTCATGAGGTACCTGGGTAGGGGACTGCAGTCCCAAGGAAGGGAAGAGATGGGTTTTCCACGTGGGAGGAGGGTCCCCCCCCTTTTTGGTGATTGATGGGAAGCTCAACGATGGAGGGAAGGACCCCTTTGTGATGGGAGAGTTTACTTAGGTGAGAAATGGTCCTGATTGCGAGCCACAAGCTAGTGTGAACCCCAAAGTCTCCTACAGAGGGGAAGAGAGAAACTCCCAAGGACTAAAGGTGGGTACCTATGAAGGTTAGTGAAGAGCCCTGTTTGCCAGGGGAGGCTTCGTGGTTACTGAGCCATTCTATGGGGTGTGTGAAACAGGCCCTATTTGATTCAGATTCAAATTCAGAATCACTGTCCCCAATTCGATTCCACCGAATCTCAAGATTTGATGCTGATTCAGAGAATCAGCGCTTCGGTCATAGACACAGCTTTAAAATGTTTTTTCTACATACCTTGAGGTACCAGTGTGGCTCATGAGTGCTGTGATGCTGAGGCAGATGAATCTTCCAGTCCACTTGTGGGTCCACTGCAGAGTGCGCTGGTGGCCCCCTCCCAGCTTGGTGATTGGCTGCAGGGGGACTCCGGGTGTCCCCCCAGACCCAGGAGGAACCAGTTGCTGAGCTGAAGGGGCACAGCGCCCCCCCTCCCCCCAGCACTCCCTGGCAGACCTGGAAGTGGATCAGAAGTACTTCTGGTCCACTTCCGGGTCTGCTGCCAGATGCACGGGGAACCCCCCGTGCTTCTGTGGGACGCTCTGTCTGCCCCAGCATCACAGTGTTCACAAGCCTCTGATACCTAGAGGGATATAGAAAAAACATTTAATGCTGTCTCTACATTCGAATCTCTCTGAATTGATTTAGAGGGTTCCGATTCGATTTGGAGAGATTAAAGGGTCCTCTGATTCGGTTCAGAGATTCAGCCACTGAATTGGGCCAAATCTCCTCCAAATTGAATCAAGGACCGAAGCTTTCCACAGCCCTACCGTTCTAGTCATGTGGATTAGTTGTGGTTGACGGTGTTTCTTTATGGTAAACTGTTTTTCTCTTGTGTTATTCCTTTTCTTGGCACAATTGCTGTACCATTTTTTGTTGTATTACATAACCATTTAAGATTGCCCTTGTTCCTTATACTGCTGTAGCCTGCCAGTTGTATCCTTCACTGTAAACTTGTTTACTTTGATGTTGTGTTATGAGATGCCCAGGAACTATCTTGTTTTGCCTGCTAGTGGTTCAGTTGATTAAGTGTCTGCTAGAGCACCCTTATCTATTATTTTACTTCCATGTGTTTAAAATTCAACACATGAATGTAATATCTATGTAGTCTTTTTTTTATGTATGCTCAGAGTATTGAGAGCATACATTTGACTATTGAGAACCTGCTGAGGGTAGGGGCTGTACACTAACCAGAAGACTGCTGAGGTTCAAGGTCTATGCTCAAAGAGTGCCTTCGTCTGCCATATTCATTTATTATTGCCTGTGTATATATTTAATAAGATTTACCGTCTCTGTAAATTTAAATCTGTAAATAGTTAAACCTTATTGGGTGTCCATGGTCCTCTGTTCTGCTCTGTAGGGGAGGGAGGTGAGCTGGCTTAAGCTAGGCAGTCACACTCCCCCAGCACTCTTGCACCCCCGAACATCCCTTCGATTGAAGTGGGGGTACCAGCCACGTACCACCCGGGCTACAATTCTATACATGGAAAAATGATAAATTTGCTATAATTTTCCAAGTATATAATTTTAATTATTGGGGGTTCTT
The DNA here is from genome assembly GCF_000455745.1 of Alligator sinensis. Taxonomy (NCBI): domain Eukaryota; kingdom Metazoa; phylum Chordata; order Crocodylia; family Alligatoridae; genus Alligator; species Alligator sinensis. The sequence continues at coordinate 414,489 of NW_005842942.1, forward strand.
CTTTAATTGATCCTCCCCACTACTGCAGGGGGGGCAGGCTGTGTGGGGGCAATGTGGGGAGGTCAAGCAGCTTGCCCCCTTCTTGTGCCTGCCACTTCTGCCCCCTTCCTGCACCTCCGCCTACAGCTTCTGGGCCTTCCCTGTCCCCTTCACCTCTGCTTCCCATCCTGCCTCTGCCTCCTCGCCCTGACCCCCTCCCTGCCATTTGCCCTTGTTCCATGAATGCTACAGCCTAGGGCATGGAGCACAACCCTAGGCCAGCCATAGCAGCCATGCAAGCTGAACACTGCTGCTATGGGGCTAGGCTGGGGCCATGCACACTGCAACCTGGGTCGGCTTCCCCCTGAAGACCTTCTCTTAGAATTGAGTTAAGATGGTATTTTCAGTTCTAAGCCTTATTTTGGTCTATATTTAGATGTACTGTGTCTGTGTATGGATATTGTGCACACATTTTAGATTGCCACCCAGTTCTGATCTTGCTTTTTCTACTTTTACATTTAACTCCAGTGATATCAGTGGATCATTTATGGAAATGAAAACCAAATTAGGCCAAGTGTGTTTTATTGTGTTTCACACACATGATGATCTTTTTACTTTTATTTAACAGGGAGAACCTGGCAATGCAGGAGTGAAAGGAGAGCGTGGACTACCCGGTCAACGGGGAAGGCAGGTTTGTATCATTTTCATCTGTATGCACTGTAATTTAGTTACAGCACCTAATGCCTTTCAGTGCAGAAAACTTTGCCCCGGGAAAAGGAGGTGGGAATTCAGAGTTCTAATTGTTATGATCAGCTAATGCCAGGTATTCATTGTACTTGGCTGCCAAAGACCAGAGACTAAACCAACTTGTCCTAGGACATTCCGTATCAATTAAAGCCAAATTCTGCTCTTGCTTATAGTTGTGTAGATTTGAAGTGACTCTCAGAAATATTAATGGAGTTATGCTGAATAGGCATAGATGCTAGTAAAATCAAATTATAGCCCAGATCACCTGGTGAATACTATTGTAATAATACTCCTGCTGCTACTACCACTACCTGAAAGGAGATGGACAAAAGCAGGATGGGAAAGTTGATCAGTTTTTTAATTCAGAGAAACTACCATTTGGGCAGTCTGGATCCAGATTCTTTTTGTACTATTTGAGAGGAGAATTCAGGTGTAGGTTTGTTCAATTTCTAATGATGACAATGATGATGATTAGGTTAGATACTCCCTCCATGTTCTGTGAGGCATGGGCATTGTGCACTGTAAAGCAGTCTCAGTGCTTTGGGGAAATGTTCTGATATCCTTTTCTGGACGGCCAAGTAGCAATCTCTAAACTGCTCAACTGTGCCAGCCTTAGAGATGTTGCAGCACCTATTCTTACTGCCCACTGCTGATTTGATTCAGAGGTTAGGTCAGAGACAAAGTCTAACCGTTTCTGTCCCCTTTCCTGTATGAACATATTTATTCCACAGGCTAGGAAGACTGCACTCCCCTCTGATTCTGCTCACTGGCACTGGCTGTTGGGGGTAGGAGGCAGAGAGGAGTAGAAACTACTGTTCTTGCACCCCCACAGTAGGTTGCCCATAATTAATTACATCCTCCCTTCAAGGTTCTTGGGTTGCTGCACAGGCTTGTAAATGAAATACAAACAATAATAGAGTACAGCCATCAGGTAGGGTGGGTTTAAATGAAATGTTCTGTTCCTAGGGAGAAGATGGCCCTACTCAGTATGGTAGACTGGGAAATAAAGGAGCAAAGGTAAGTTTTTGAAAATGGCATGATATGGAAAACTCAGTTTTATTTTTACATAATTTAGGAATTGGCAACACTCTTGTCCTTCCATATGTCCTCCTATTTTTTACTATCATCTTCCACTAAAATAAGTCAGGCCCCCCTTGCATGGGCTTTTCCATGTGAGAAACCGGTGAGCCCTCTCAAGTTTCTAGGGGTTTGGCATAGGCCTGTCCAGATAATTTCTCAATTGTGAACCAAGGGGTTTTCCTGCAGACTGAGCTAGCAGAGGCAAGGGCTAGAATATTTAATTGGTAGAGCTCTCTGTGTGTTTGGATTACTAAGGAAGAGCCAGCCAAAAAGATTAGAAAAACTGAAAAAGCACCAATGCAGAGAGCACTGACCCTGGTAAAGGAAGTATGAGGCTGAGAAAAGGCTGGGTTAGAAAGAGAGAGAGAAAAGAGAGTTGTAGATCCTGAATGAGCTGTAAGCAAGAAAAGTATCGCCTGTTTGAATTCTCATATATTCATGGAAATAAGACATGTATGTCCTTTGCAAATAAACAGGATCTCATATATGATACCCGACTCCATTATCAGTTTCTTTTCCTGAGAGAGAGACGCCAAGGTGGGGGAAGGGGGAGGGGTATGTGAGGGGCTTGAATTTAGGCAACTCTCAGCTCTGTGCATATAATGGACATGGTAATTTCCAGCATCTGGTTTTTGGGGGGTGGAAATGGTGTGTTGTATGCAAAAAGAACAAAACAAAACAAAAGAAAAGGTATTATCTTAGAGGAATCCACAATGCACTAGGCACTGTGAACATACTTGAGAGGGTACTGTCTCTGTCCCAAATGGCATCCAATCTAAGCGGTTAAGCAAAGTGTAACACAGTGTTTCTCAAATTTGTGATACCTGGGGCACACTTTTATTCTGGATTAAGATTGGCAGCACACTTCACTCTTACAGCCAAAAAGTTGTGCATGCATAGGTATCTCCCCCTCCTCCCCACTAAAGGTATGAAGCAGGAGCCTTGAGACTAGAAAAGTTAAGCATCACTGATCTAGCGGGTGCTGCCTAAGGGTAGTGGGGCCAGGACCTCAGTTTGCTGTGCCCTGCTCTTTCCACTGCCTGTGGCCCTTCCTGCAGCCCCAGAGTGTGGGAGGAGTAGATAAGACAAACTGGGCCACAAAGTACAGCTCCATTGGTGCATCCACCCACTTGTCTGCATGGAGCAGACTGTGTTGCTGAGAGTGTGAGGGGAGCCAGCACAGGACCTGCCCTGGAGATTAAGAAGGGTGGGGGAAGGTGGCAGCAGCTGCAGATGCAGCAGGAGTAGCTGGTGGAGACAGGGGAGGAGAACATTTACCCTATCACACTAGGGAATCTCACAACACACATCCATGGTTCTTGTGACCGACTAATGTGCCAGGACACACTCTTTGGGAATTAGTGGTGTAACAAGTGATGGGAAATTAATCAACAGATTTATCTATAATCTTGATGTTAAGCAGGGCACTGTCCAAGTTCAGTGCAGTTGGGGGCCACAGGCAGCACTGGAATGTGGTCCCCAGACTGCAAAACTTACAGGCCCCCACCACAGGATGGGCTAGTATCATATGGACCCTGATCCCTGTTACATGGACTACACCAGTGGTGCATGGACCCCCGAACCTTTCCCTGTCACACAACGGCATGTCACATGCACAAGCTGTATGTTAAGTGTTTGCAAGCTGCGTGGTCATGTAAAGGCCTATCACAGGCTGCCAGTTGGATACCACTGATTAAATACAAATGTGCTTGTTATGCCTGTCTATTCCTCAGTCATTCCCTATTTAAAATGAAGTGAAGATTGGAGATACTTCAGCAACACATTGGAGTTATCTGTGGGAGAAATGTGCTCCTAATCTTGTATATGTAACTGTCCTTTTATATTTTTTTTTCTGCAAGAGTTCATTTTGGTGTGTAATGACCTTCCTTTATCAGCCTTGATCTCCCAGTAAGCAGCAACTTGATCTCCCAGTAAGCAGGAGCTTTTCTTCTGCTTCTTGTTTGTCTGCCATCCCTGGATGTTTCTCTTCTCCTTCTTGCAATTATTTTTTGCTGGCTGGCTAAGCTGTACTGACTTTTATGCTTCGGACCTAAAGAATATCTTGCTTAGAAAGCTTGTCTAATTTTATCCCAACTGTGGAGTGGGTCCAGTAAACGTTACAACCCTAAGAAATCCTTGCCTTTCAGAAACTGAAGTGAAATTAACTTATTCAGAACAGGCTTCAAGTATTTTCCTGTGCCAGGGCTGGTTCTCTTCTGTACTTACCACAGTGATAGTCACATGGCTTTTATTGAGTTACTTCTGTGATTTGAACAAGCCAAAATAAAAATAACAAAGTAAAAGTTTGTTTGCATCTGTGTGTGTGTGTGTGTGTGTGTGTGTGTGTATGTACTCTATGCTAAAAAAAATCCCAATATGACTTACGAATTTAATTGTATCTAACTTGTGGTTTACAGGGATATGGACTGCCTGGAGATTTCGGACCAAAGGTACCGTATGTCATATCAGTTTTCTGGCTTTCAAACAAATCAGCTAGCGTCTCCATTTTGTTGCATCAGCAGGGAAATGGTCCAACTGCAATACAGCTAGTAGACTCATACCAGCTTAAAACTAATATTATTCAGGCTCAGTATTTCTTTTAAGATGGAAATAAGTTTTGTTGATAGGTTTTTGGTATGAATGGCACCCATTTTCCTGATGTTTTATGAGAAGACTAGGAAGAGCACTTGTATTAGGAATCATTCTTATTGATGTTAAAGGAAAAACTGTTGAATGTGATTTAATGGTTTCTAGTTCTAAAAAGGGCCAGTATCCTTCACAGTAGATCAGAAGAGCAGAAATGAGACTGGTGTTTTGCTGGGGAAAATCATGTTGTGATGGTTGCCTTGAGGAAAGAGCAGGAGGTTAGAGGAGCACTCAAAGTAGTGAAGTAGAGAGCCCGGCCATTCATTTGTATGTCCCTAGGTCTGCCCTATATCTATTCACCCCACTGAAATGGCCCCTGAGACAGTCAGGTTTATTGAAGATTTGACTGGTAGGTCATTTAAACACTAGCATCATCAGTCTTGGGCAGTTCTGCTTTTGCTTCTCCCCCTGTAAGAGGAACATAAGAGGTTTTACTCCCCACTACAGCCTTTTGTGGCCATATTACACAAGACATTTCATCTAGCCCTAATTTGTTAAAACCAGGGCTCTAGAGTGAAGGGCATTTTAGAAATCATTGAATAAAAAAAGTAACCGTGACTTTGGCATTATCTTACTGTTCAGCACCTGATTCTGGAACTGGACTTGTCTGCTTATATTGTATTTCAGAAGGAAATACATAAAAAGCAGAATCAATAACAAAAAAAACTGTGATTTGCAATCATTTAATATAAAATATCATAAATATTCTTTTCATAGTTTTTCTCATACAGTGTTATATTTTTCTCTTCTCCCATCCAAAATCATTTAACTGGATGAGTCAAAATGCTAGTCTTGTTCAGGGACCCATAATTTAGAAAGCATTAGGGCTGTGCGAGGCTTCAGACAGGACTTCAGATCCAGAGAAGCTTCAGGTGCTTCCAAAGCAGCATGTCCGGGTTGAAGCGCTGGCCTTGTCAGGCTTCCTGAAGCAGTTTGGAGCTTCTGAAGAGCTTTGGAGCAGCTTCGGAGCCGCCTCGGAGATCCGGCCATAGGGTATAATGGGATAGAATAAAATATCTATAACTTTGTTGTTTTTTGTCCAATTTAGATAAAATTTTCAGGAGTGGTAGACTCTGCAGAGAGCATGAAGCCTGCCAAGTTTCAAGAAGATCAGTGCAGTTGTTTGGAGGGAACTGCACCCCAAATTCTTGAAAGCAAAACTTCTGTCATGTCTATGTGTTACAACACAGGGGGGTCAAAACTGCAGAGGGGATTGGCCCCTGGTGGGGCCACAAAGCCTGCCAAGTTTCAAGAAGATCGGGGCAGGGGTTTAGGGGGAACTGCCCCATAAGCTGTGGACAAGCAAAACTCATGCCATGGGTGACACTGCGTGTGTTAAGGCGCAGTGGGGTGACAGCTGCAGGGATGGTGGCCCCTGCTGCGGCCACGATGCCTGCCAGCTGTTGAGGAGATCGGTGCTAGGGGGTTCTGGGGCCCTGCAGCCCTAGCTGCTGACAGGTAAAACTCGTGCCATGGGTGCTTGTGGGACTGACTGTGTCTGTCTTGGGGTGTGGGAGACACTACTGCAAGCCTGGCTGCTAAGCTACTGTGTTACCAGTCAATCATGAGCAGACAAGGTTCCTTGGGTGAATTTGATATCTTTTATTAGACCAACCCAAATGGTTGGAGAATAGTTATTAAGCAAGCTTTCGGGTTCAAAAACCCTTCGTCAGGCTATCATGATTCACTCAGGGACCAGCTCAATACACAGTAGCTAGCTAATGTAGCCAGTTAATTGCCATCAGTTAGCACCTACAAAACCAGGCTAAGGAGAGGAAAGAATCAATACAGACAATCAACTGCCCCAAGATGGACACAATCAGTCCCACAAACACCCATGGCACAAGTTTTGTCTGTCAGCAGCAGGGCCCCAGAACCCGCCCTACACTGATCTCCTTGACACCTGGCAAGCATTGTGGCCACAGCAGGGGCCACCATCCCTGCAGCTGTCACCCTGCTGTGCCTTAACACGCACAGTGCCACCCATGTCACGAATTTTGCTTGTCCGCAGCTTGAGGTGCAGTTCCCCCCCAAACTCCTGCACCGATATTCTTGGAACTTGGCAGGGCCCCAGAACCCGCCCTACACTGATCTCCTTGACACCTGGCAAGCATTGTGGCCACAGCAGGGGCCACCATCCCTGCAGCTGTCACCCTGCTGTGCCTTAACACGCACAGTGCCACCCATGTCACGAATTTTGCTTGTCCGCAGCTTGAGGTGCAGTTCCCCCCCAAACTCCTGCACCGATATTCTTGGAACTTGGCAGGCTTTGTGGCCTCACCAGGGGCCACCACCCCTGCAGTTTTCACACCCCCCTGTAGTGTAACACACAGCTGTGACATGAGTTTGGCTTTCAAGAATTTGGGGTACAGTTCCCTCCAAACCCCAGCACTGATCTCCTTGAAACTTAGCAGGTTTCATGCTCTCAGCAGAGGCTACCATCCCTGCAAGTCTCATCTAAATCGGACAGAAAACAACAAAGTTATAGATATTTCATTGATTCCCCCATTATACCCTATGGCCGGATCTCTGAGGCAGCTCCGAAGCTTTGGAGCCACTTTGGCTGGATCAAGGCGGAAACCCAGTCCGGCGCTCTGGATCAGATCACTGCCATCCAAAGCGGCCGGATCTGAAGCCGGATCGGATCGCTGCTGACTTGCACAGGCCTAGAAAGCATGTTTGACATACTGCACTTGGAGAAATTTTTCTTGTATAATGACTTTTTCTTTAGTTTTGCTTGGTCTATTCAATTTTAGCAAAATAATTCAAAATATTTAATAGTACAATTAACAGTAATGATGAAAAACAGTCTTATGACGGCTCATTTGTGGCTATTCAAATTAATGGAAACATGAAGTATTTGTTTCAGTTAATTAAAAATAAACCTAATTGGAACTCATTGAAGCACTGAATTTCTTCCCTCCATGGTGGCATTTCAATTAAGAATCCACCATTTCAATTTAGAGGGCATGAAATAAAATCCTGAGGACTAAAGCCCCGTCATGTGTGTATGTGTGTTTGGTTAAAAGAAAAAAAAAAGATATTTTTGTCACATTTTTAATAAGAATCAGAGTCTAATTTTATTATGTATAAGTCCTTTATATGTACCTGCATGTGGGCAGGTTTCTTGAATTAATGCATAAATAAAAATGAGTATTTCATGAGTTATTCACATTTCAGCATAATAGCCATTTTCACATTTTTATTTCATAATGAATTAGGGTGAAGTTGGGAATCCTGGCCTTCCAGGGAAAACTGGACCAAAGGGAAACAGAGGAAAACTGGTAAGTATTCTTTCCCCCTCCAATGATGGAAATCTATTTAAGTTAGCATCTTGTAACATCTTGAACTTTATCATATTGATTTATTTTAAACTACAATGGAAGGAATTTTCAAAAACAGCGAGCCTTGGACTGACTAAACTCCTAATTAAGGTGGATGGAAGCCAATGATGCAAGTTTCTGAAAATCCATTTCTGGTGTTTTCGTATGAAAAAATCTGTTCCAATGTTTTCGTATAAACCACACATTTCCAACCCACTAAAACATTTTTTTTGCCTTTCCTAAGAAGGAAAAAGAATTGCCAGTAAGCAATTCAAGGAAACTTCACTGAGCTCCTGCTCCTACTCCACCCCTGGTGCCGCGCACACTTTCTTTATCCTCATTTCTGGTCTCTTTTCCTAAACCTTCTGAAAAGGAGTGACTTAGGGTTCACTTGGGAACATGCCCATACCTCTTCATGGTCAGACAGGATTTCTACTGAGTGTAGGGTCCCTTCTTTGTCCCTTCTGCAGAAAGGGTAAAAAGCTTAATTTTGGTACAACAATAGCTAATGTGACACAGTGCATGCAGTATCTGGAAATGCAAAATGTATAAAACCTTGAAGTCCTCATTGCTAGTTTAGATCTTAACACAAGACTGTCTTTCCTCTAACACAGAAAAAAGGACAGAAATGAGTTGGATATAAAAGAGGCTAGTAGCATTGAAGACAATGGATTCATATTTTCGTTTCGGGGTTTATGTTTCTGAATATTTTTTTGTGTTAGGTGCCAAGTAAACTTTGCTAAAATTCAACTGAGCCCCTAAAAGAATGAGAGGCATGATGCCCTTCTATGCTTTTGTCCTTTAGAAATGGTTATGCAAATCAGGATTCATTCAACTTAACTAATTGTCCTGTAAAGTAAATGAAAGGAGAATAAGACTGTAACAGTTGTACAACCTACATGTTCTCTCTGTAAATCTGTTCTATTTGGTGGTTGTGTTTGTAATTTATGTTCATGCTTATAGGGTGTTGCAGGTCCTGTCGGTCAAAAGGGTCTTGAAGGAGACTGGGGACCTCCTGGACACAGGGTATGGCATGTACTAAAAATCATTTTACCTGTCTGAAAAAATACTGTACTTTACTTTGGAGAAGTAGTCACCACTAACTATAGAATATTGTTTCCCTTTCATAGATTCTAGACCATGGTTGGTCACCTGCACACAGGTGCTACAAATGGCACAGGCAGCCTCTGTGTATGGTATGCAGCAGATCAGGGAGGGGACAGGCATCACAGCAGCAAATACGGTTGGAAGCAAAAAGTGAAGGAGCAAATCAGGCAGGGAGCACAGGGAAAGAAGCAGAAAGTAGAGCAGAGGATCAGGCAGGGGAATGAGATCAGAATGGCACTTCAGGAGGGTACGGGGCTAACTTGTGGCATGCCAAAAAGGTAGGCCCATAGTCTTCTGGGCTATGTGTAGGGTCAAAGTCCTAATTATAAATAAATGGGCACTGATAGATGGTCTGTGTGTATTGCAAATGACCTGATCACGTCATCCTGGAAATGCTGATTCTGTCTTCCAGTGATAGTTCAAAAGTGTGTGTGTGTAAAATTATCTGCAATTTTTCTAATACTTTGAAATAAATGTCTAAGGACTAAATCTTTCAAAGAAAGGGGAATGTGTTCTTATATTATTATGATTTTAGTATTGGATATTGGATATTTCTACATATAAATGGTTATTTGAATGCCTATACTTCTAGGTTGTGCATGCAAATTTAGATATTTTGTTGATTATAGATTTATAGACTCATAGATGTTAGGGCCAGAAGGGACCTCAATAGATCATCGAATCCGACCCCCTGCATAGGCAGGAAAGATTGCTGGGTCTAGATGACCCCAGCTAGTTGGATATCCAACCTCCTCTTGAAGACCCCCAGGGTAGGGGAGAGCACCACCTCCCTTGGGAGCCCGTTCCAGACCTTGGCCACTCGAACTGTGAAGAAGTTCTTCCTAATGTCCAGTCTAAATCTGCTCTCTGCTAGCTTGTGGCCATTATTTCTTGTAACCCCCGGGGGCGCCTTGGTGAATAAAACCTCACCAATTCCCTTCTGTGCCCCCGTGATGAACTTATAGCCAGCCACAAGGTCGCCTCTCAACCTTCTCTTGCGGAGGCTGAAAGGTCCAGGTGCCCCAGTCTCTCCTCGTAGGGCTTGGCCTGCAAGCCCTTAACCATACGAGTGGCCCTTCTCTGAACCCTCTCCAGGATATCCGCATCCCTCTTGAAGTGCGGCGCCCAGAATTG
>NW_005842942.1:424822-458950 GCF_000455745.1 Alligator sinensis
AGCCCTGCGGGACCCCACTGCCCACACCCTTCCAGGTCGATACCGACCCATCCACCACCACTCTCTGGGTACAACCCTCTAGCCAATTTGCCACCCGCCGGACTGTGTAATCATCCAAGTCACAGCCTCTTAATTTGTTCACTGGTATGGGGTGCGATACCATATTGAAGGCCTTTCTGAAGTCTAAGTAAACAATGTCTATCCCTACTCCTGCGTCCAGGTGTTTTGTAACCTGGTCATAAAAAGAAACTAGATTAGTCAGGCATGATCTACCTGCTACGATCCCATGCTGGTTTCCCCTCAGCATAATTTTTCCTGCTGGGCTCTCACATATATGAGCCTTAATAATCTTTTCAAAGACTTTGCCAAGGATGGAGGTGAGACTGACTGGCCTATAGTTGCCTGGATCCTCCTAGCGTTAATTGTGCCAGCAAATCAAGGACTGCACTCTGCACTTGAACTTCTGCAGACAGAGCTGCAAAGAACAATACTGCCATGTGGTACTATATAGGCTGATTTTCTATTCTTTTCTTTTTGTTTTTTAAGGAATAAATATCTGGTTTTGAAATTTGTCTGTCCACATTTGAACTTCCCATTATGGTTTATGGGTGTTTTAGGATTGTGATATAATCTGAGAGAGAGCTCTAAATGTGAATTGTGATTTCATTCTGCTTAGAAGCTTTATTGAGACTTAATTCCTATATCTAGTCTCACTGATTCTCTTCAAGGTAGTGTCATACACGGATACAGAGGCTTACAATTTGTTTTCCAAAGATAACAAGTTGTCAAGACTAGCCTTTTCCTTGACAGTTAAGGTTTCAAAAATAGGGAGGAACTGTTTCGAATGGGACATTATCCAGCTCACCTTCTCTTGGCAGTTTAGTCTCTGCAGTAACAATTGCTGTAAAAAGCAGTAGAAACCTACTTTTGCCATTAAAACCAAATAGATTTGACTTTGATTATCCAGAAGGAACAGATTGGTCAATAGTATGCCATCATTTTCACTCATTGGGCACATCTACATGTTCATTAATGCACCTTAGTTACTGTGCATTTAGTTTAGTACTTGCTTAATGAAGTATTAACTAAATGTGCAGTAACTACAACTACTAAGCAGTAGCACCAGCACTTGGTTATCTTGTGACACCTACTGCGCATTAGCCTAATAAAACTATGCAGTAGGCTATTAGCATGGTTTTTAAATGCTACGCTACTGTGCAGGTTTATTAGGCTAATGCGCAGTAAACATCTTGTGTAGACGTGCCCACTTTCCAGGTCAGGACTTCACTGTAGATGTTTTCTTCTCACTCAAAATTTTCATTGAAACTTACACCAGTTATTTAAATGTATTTGTATGTCTCACATAGCTTACAATGTAAAAATAAGAGCACAATTGTAGTATTTGTACCTAAAAATTTGCAAAACCTTAAAGCAAAAATTCAAGATGTTAAAGCCATATATAATTTGGAAGGAAAAAGCGTATTTTTTTTCTTTTACTGAGGGAAGAAATCAATAAACTCCAGCAACAACTATGAGGATCTGACATTTCTAGCATAGAAAATTTAAATACTTCAAATGTGTAATTCTCCTTAAAATATATTTTTATGCAATACAATCCATCATACTCTATAGCTGATTTATCTAATGGATCCTCCTGCTTATATTTTGCCATCAAGAAAGCTTGTATTTACATTATTTATCTAGTAATTGCTTTCTGTTTCTTCTAGGGTGCTATCGGAGAAAAAGGCCCAGCTTCATTTTCTGTATGTATCCTTCTCATATTCTGCATAGAAATAAACCAATTCTTTGGCTAACAATTTATTCATTTCCTTTTTGCATTTGCTCTGCAGCCATGTGAACTCATTGAATATGTGCGCAAAAATAGCCGTAAGTACTGAATCTTGCTTTGATTTTTATCATCAAAACTGTAACACTTTATTAATATTTTGAAGTCATATTTCCCCAGCTTCCCTAGAAAACTCAAATCTGATATTTTGTTGTTGTAAAAGGCAGTGTGTTTGGATAGTATCAGCTCAGAGGTTTGTCTTGCTCAAAAATGTGACGAAAACCTAAAGTAAAAAGCATAGAATCCAAAATAAAATCCAGGTCCTGCATTCTTGGTGTACCTAGCATATCCATTGAAACTCATGAGAGTTAGGTGCTGAAGTATGGCAGTAAAAATGTGCCCAAACTCTCACTAAAAATTTTTGTATTAAGATATCTTGGGACTGGGAACGAAATCTTGGACCCACTTAAGTAGGTTTCAATTTTCTCAATGATGTCAAAGATGCCAAGATTTCACCTTGCATTAGGAGTTTGTAATGACTATATTTTATAGTTATACTATAATCTATTGCCTCTTATAATAACTATATTTTTCCTTTTTGTTTAGTTTGTTGGAGTGGTAAGTACTGTTAACTACTAGTTTATTTTCAACATGAATATTAAAAGGTGTTGTTCGTTTATAAGACTGACTAGGAGAAGATCTTGCAAGGTAAGTACAGGTTTTGCTTTGGAGTTTTAGGCCGCAAAGGAGTCAAGCAAACTTGTGTTCAAATAACAGCATGTCTACGAATAGACCGACAACAGCCAGATTAAGTCACTTCTCCAAGGGTTCCTGTGGCAAAGCATGGAACTGAAGCAGAGGCTCCCAAAGACCTGGCTAATAGTCCCTGTTGGGTCATTCTTATCTTTTCCCTTTCTTTTCATAAAAGAAATACTGTTTTCCCAGCAACATCCATTTAGCTTCTCTTAATGTTGTATTTTAACCTTCCTTTAGACCTTCTTTTTATGGCCCTGTCTGTAAAACCATTTTTTTTTACATAAAGGAGTAAACTTGCTTTTTTTTTTCCTCTGATAAATTTCCTTGCACCATGCTTCATTGATGCATGTTTTAAAGAATACTTTCATCCTTCTTTGCCTCAGCATTTCGGGATTTGGGGTCAACTCCTGAAGCTTATCTGCGCAGTTTCAAAGGCCAGATACTTGTTCTCTCAGGTGCAAAATGGATTTCATTCAAACAGCTGAGGGTCTCCCTTGGCAAGGAGGAATTCTTGGGTGGCAAATGGCAAAATAAAGCTGCCATGTTTGGCTCCATGTCTGGCTCTGGTCCTGCTTTGAGCAGGGGTTGGAGTAGATGACCTCCTGAGGTCCCTTCCAACCCTAATTTTCTGATTCTGTGATTGTATCCCACAGCCCTGTAAATATCCAGAGTAGTTGCTTGTAGTATTTCTGCACATGACAAGGAGACCTAGGTCACAGTCAGAGTACTGATGTGTCTTGCGGGGACACCTGGCTCATGTAACGGTTCTAGTGCTGTTCCTTTGTTGGCAAGAGAGGGGTTGATGTGTAAAGAAACAGTTTTTCACTCCCCAAACTGCACTCCCTCCTAATAAATGGAGCAGGAAACCAGTATTGTTTTATCAAAGCAATGGTTTTGTCATAGTGTTAATATCCTTGAGTGAATTCATTTGGTATTGGACAGGATGGGAAGTAAACTAAGTGAAGAGTTTCCCAGCTCCAGAGGTTCTGTCATGGATATCTATTATCTAACTATAGTCCCCATGGCCTTCTCTTGCATATTTCTTTTCTTTCTTTCTTCTTGGTTTATTAGCCTCCCCAACCTTTGACCTCCATTTTGGTTTCTGGCACTAGTAACGTCCTCTATGGCCAGGCTCTGGACTGTTATTTCCAATACTAACACAGTATGTTCTTCCACCGTATTCCATTCCTTCCCATCTTTTGTTCTTTTTTTTCTCTTTCTGCCTTATTTAATTTCTGTATTTATTTTCTGGACTTCATTCCTTTTTTTCCCCCTGTCTGAGGAATGTAGACAGATAGGGTCCTGACCCTTATCATTCCCAAGTTGCCTGGCTTGCAGATGAAACGTATTTACTGATTTTGTTTTTTTCTTTTTCTATCTTGAGCCCTTCCTTCCTATCTATTTTTATCTTCAGTTGCTTGTGCTCATCCTGCTACTTTACATTTTACTGCCAAATCTCCATCTCACTCTTATTAATCTATTTGTCTTTTCCCTCCCTATTTGCTGCTGCATTCTTAACCATTCTCTTTCCATTATGGCTTATCCTCCCTGAGTATCTGGTGTATTCCACTCCAAAACAGTCCTGACACAATTATTTAAATACAGCAAGCAAGATACTTGAAACAAAGGAGCTGCATTTTTCTTTAGTTAACTAACTCTCCATTACAGCAAAATTTCCTTTTTGCCTGTTGGCAATGGATTAATGATTCTCATGTTCCTCTTTTCTTAGCATCTCATACTTTCCCATTACTTTGTTTAGCTATTAATTAACATACACTAACAAATTTCTGTGGCCTATACTGTGGCTATGTACTGTCATCTTAGACTACAGTTTCCTTCCTGTTTTCACTGGGATTGTCACAGTATGATTACTGCTGTTGATACTATTTTGATTACTTTGAATTATAGTCATATGAAACAGTGGAATTTGTTTCACTGTGGAAGTACCGTGTATATTTCCAAAGAACAGCTATGCTCCTGTATGTAATATTATGTAATTCTAGTTGTCTCACTCATGCCTGATTATCACAGCTCTGCACAAAGGATAAGGCAGAGGTGCATTGCCACAAGGAGAAATCCAAGGATTGTACCTCAGCCAAACAACTCTTCTAGAGCCTTTGGGCAGCCACGAAGAGCCTGCTATACTCTTCTTTCTGTGACTAGTTAGTTTTTCAAGCAAACATGATATAGGAAGGCAGTGGTTTGGTCCTGTCCTTTCCCACCTTGCTGTGAGATACTCCCCTAATGCCCCATGGGGGCAGCATGGTCAAATGTGTATAGCACGAGACAGGGGGTCTTTTCCTGGCTCTGATATTAACCAGCTGGGATGTTGAGCAAGCACTTAGCTTCTCTGGGCCTCAGTTTCCCCAAATGAAAATTAATGGGGATTCCCCATTTACCAAGAGTGTCAGATATGCTGATGAAAAGCAGTATAGAAGAGCTAGGTATTTAAATTATTAGTATGTCTAACTTCCACACAAAAGTTGGCTGGCTTTCTATACCCTGCCTGTCTGGTGAGCCATCTGCTCAGTTGTAAGCCACAATTTACCTTTTTAGTACTTCATGTATTGTGATTTTTATGTTGTAAATATGTCATATCATAGGTCCAGAATAAGTCAAATAAAAGCATTAAAAATGATCAGAGAACTTGTGCTTTTCCACAGTTGCTTGCATGAAAAGTTTTTTGTATTCTAGGAAAACGGGAATGCCCAGTATATCCGACAGAATTGGCATTTGCTTTAGACTTATCCCAGGATGTCAGCCCTCAGATATTCCAAAGAATGAAAGACATAGTAATATCAATAGTGAATGACCTGAAAATCAGAGACAGCAACTGCCCAGTTGGAGCCAGAGTTGCTGTTCTGTCCTATAATTTGCATGCCGACTACCTGATCCGCTTCTCGGAGGTCTACAGCAAGAAACAGCTTCTTAATGAACTGAAAAATCTGGATTATCAGAGATCCTCAGGTGGACGGGATATTGGCAGTGCTATGAGATTTGTTGCCAGGAATGTTTTCAAGCGAACCCTCCAAGGTCCTAATGTGAGAAAAATAGCAGTGTTTTTCAGCAATGGGCCGTCTGCAGATGCATCTGCCATTAACACAGCAGTTCTGGAGTTGAGTGCGCTAGATGTTGCTGCAACAGTTATTGCATTTCAGGATCTACCTAGCATCAATCGTGCGTTTGCGGTAAGAAATCCATGAATATTTTCTTCTTTATATTAAATAACAATGCCATGGAAAGAAAGACTTTAAAACATGCGAGGTTGGTTTCATCCTGGATGTAATTCTGTTTAGTTCAGTGATTCATTTTGCATCCAAACATGGATCCAAATCTTGCAAGCCAGCACATGAGTGGCCTTCACTGATACTAATGGTTATACTGGAGCTAGTGGAACTATTTATAAGATTGCTTATTTGAATGAGTAAAAGATTCTGGATTCAATTTTAATTTTGCAAGACTTAAGACAGAATTCACTGTAAAAAATATATATATATATATATATATATATGCTAAAAAAAATTGAAAACATCTTACCTCCAAACTTCCTTTCCATTAGCAGCATCTCCCACAATTCTGATAGGTATGAGCTATTCCCATCCAGTCTGCAATTTCTGGAGATAGTTCATACCTGTAATACCAGTACCTGCTGGTATTACCTCCTCCTCTGACTTGTTACCAGATGGTTCATTCAAAAGCTTTTAAGCTCTTAGGATTTGCCTAGTAAAATAACTTTTGTGCCAAATGGTAAACTGCATGGTAGGTTATACAGATTGGCCCACAGACTACAGACATAAAAACTGCATTTTCCCCTCAACCAAGAAGCTGTCCGGGGAAGATAGAATTGTAGTGGATGTTGTAGAAAAGATATCACTGGACTGGTATACACGTGCTATTGAAGTGATATAGGTTTGCTGCTCAGTAAATTATTGCACAGTAAGGCTTCCCCAGGAGCATGTGTACACATGCATCCTGTTGGGAGCAAATCTGCACTAAGTGGCCGCAGTCTAGTATAGCATTGCTCCTGCCCTTCTCTGCCCCCCTGCAGCAGCCGTTGGGAGTTCCAGGATCCCCCAGGGTGCTAGCTTGGGGGCTGGCAAGCAGCACGGGGCCAGGAGAGTTCTGCTGGCTGTAGCAGCAGCTGTTTCCCTGCCCCATGCATATTGGAAGGGGTCCTGATATGGCTGGGGTTGGGAGACAGCTGCTACTGCAGCTGGCAGAGCTCTCTCAGTCCTATGTACATCAGGACATATAGCTGCCAGTGACCCCATGCCCAGCAGGGCTTCCTCATGCAGCAGGGGGCTCCCCAGGAGTTGTCTCACTTTGGGGCAGCAGCTGGCAAGGCCCCAACTGGGTGGGGATTCCTGCAAATTTGCTCCCAGTCAGTGTCAACACAAATGCTACTGCACAGTTAATCTAGTACCTGTATTTACAAGTACTAGCTAATTGCACAGTTGACTAATTTATTGGGCTGTAAATGCCATGCATGTGCAGACGGTGAGGCTTTACTGTGCAGTAGATTAGTCTACTGTGCAAAAAAGCATCTCGTGCGGTAGGTTAATCTACTGTGCAAAAAAGCATCTCCCACGGCGTAAGAAATTTTCCTTTTCTACCTCCTAGAGGTTACATCCAGAGGTGTACTTTATTGCAAGTTGACTAACTAGCTCATCAGTAAAGCATCACCATCTATATGTGCACCCATACTAGGGTGTAGTAAATTAATGAACTCGGTCCTTGGATAGTACTGTCCAGGACAAGTAGTAACTTATGGCAGAATAATTTACACTGCCACAACACATGTGTACACAGTAACTGGGGCTTGCTGGGGCTGCCTGTTGGCTAGCCCCACACTGTAGCACCCTTCTGCCTCAGCCAGCCCCTCCACAATCCACTGCTACCACCCGGAGTCTGGCTCAAATTACTGTGGTGCTGGGCGCACATGTAAACAGCAAGAGCAACTGACTCCAGTGCAAACTGTGCCAGAGTTTGTCACGGCAGTTGCACACAAAGATGCACCCTGTGTCTTCACAATTCTGCCACAACTGGGAAGTAATGAACAGCAAAGAAAAGAAGGGAGGAATAAAGAAGTGGAGTGAGAAATGGAAACCTCCCTTCTTTTAGCCTAATTGTTGAAAGATCATACTAGAGCCTGCCAAAAGAGGTTTCTACACATGATAAGAAATCCATTGTAGACTATATAATAAGTGTTTAATGGATAATTGTGTACAGGCTCTTTTGGCCCTTGAAAGTTGCTGTAGATCTTTTGAAATGTGCTTTGATTCCCCCAAGAACAGATTTACTTGACACCTTGTATTCCTCTGTAATATATTACTTAATCCTCCAGGCAGAGAGGGGTTGGCTTTCCAGAGCCCTGCCCAACTTCTGGGCAACTGGGGGCCTCGCACAGTGCATGCCATAGATGTAGGGGTTGCAGGTTGTGCTCCAGCTCCCTCTCTCCATGGGCACAGTGAAATTCCCCTCTACTGACTGTGTGGGGAGCCCAGCTCAACTCTTTCCTTCCCCCAGATATAAATAGTCACAATGATGTCAGTGGAGCTACTTGCATTTGTAAAGCAAGCAGGCTTTGACCCCTTATTCCATGCATTCATAGTGCCTTATGTACTAATTCATTTTATAAGAGGTAAGGGTTTGGTTTGTAATTTTATTTATTTATTTTATTGGACCAACTGTACACTTAGGAGGGATATTGGACAAGCTTTCAGGTACAAAATGCTGTCCTTCTCATCACCAACCTGTCTCCCAATTGTACACTTGCTCCAATAAAAAAAAAAATCACAAAAAACTTGCCTCTTTACATTTCTTGTAGTCATGATGATACAGGAACACTCAAACCCTAGCACAACATGGAGGGTATTCATTTAGGCTGTCCTACCATACAGTTATTGAAAAGATGTTTCTTGCAATATTATATGCTAGAAATAAAAATGTCAGTGGGGATTTCAATGTTAGCTGTTCTTTTCTTTGCCATCATATGATTCTACATGATCTATAGCATTTTATCCATTATGGGTAATGGAAATCATGTAACCTCTCACTAAGGAGAAGGGCTAGAATCCAAGTACACAACTAGCAATGAAGATACTATTAAGGAAAATCCATTAAACAGTTGCATATAAACAAGAATAAGTATAAAATACATATTTTGGTTATTGGGAAATAATTTTTAAAAGAAGTGAGAGGTACATGAAAAAAAAGAAAGGGGGACCGATAGTTGAGGCAGGTTTCTATCTTACATCTATCTAAATCCTGGTTCATATTACTTGAATTTTGGCTGAAACATTCAGTACGACTGTCGGAAGAATAATGTTCACAAGTTCACTTTTTGCACATTCAGGGCATGTACTTTAGAATGTTAAAAGCTGATCATTTTCTTCCCTGTTTCTACGTATGCAATAAAATACTTTACCTAATTATTTAATGCAACAATTTAGTATTTTGTCAGCTTCACCTACTGACTTGATTTATATTTTTAGATGCATTTTTGCAACACCATTGCATACCTTTGTGTCTCAACACCAAATTGCTTCTCACCCAAAACAATTCCTTTTCTTGAATTACTAATTTTTGTATGGCTTGTGGTGTAGTCAGACCTGCTTTTTGCAAAGATTTTTTTTCATAAAACTTTTATATGCTTCTTTTCCTCATTTGTCTTTTTATCATTTTCCCCAACTGAATCTTTGTGCTTTTTTCTTTCTACCTTTTCTACAAACATAAGCAATTTTGTTATGTTTTTCAACATTTGGGAAGAGTGCCAGAGTAAATCTTCAAAATCTCTGAAGCAAAACAGTGGCCAGATTAATCTTTGGCAAAACTCTACATACTTCAGTTTTGTCCTAGATAAATATGGCCCACTGCATTGCTTTCTGGCATGTATTTTTAAGGAGGGAAAGACAAAAAAGCATCAGGCTTCTCGCCACTTCTGCCTTCAGCAGGCTCCTGAAGCCAGCAGGATACATGAGGCAGCCTGGGAATGGGCTGGCTTTCCCCTGGGGCAGTGCAAGGAGGCAGCAGGAAGGTAGTTGGGTTTGCTGACAGCTGGAGAAGGCGATGGCGATGGTGCATGCCACACAGGGCTGCCTGGGCGGGCTCCTAGCTGGTTGGGTGCTGCCCCAGCTTGGAGGTGCCCAATTCAATGCTTCCCCAAGCCTGCCCAGGCTTCTAGCACGCCAGGTATGATCCCCACTGCCTTCTCTGGCTGCCAGCACACCCAGCTTGCCCCTGGGGCAGCACAGAGGATGTGGCAGGTGGGCAGCTGGGTGTGCTGATGGCCTGAGAATGTGGCGGGGATGGTGCAGGGGACACTGGAAGCCCAGATGGGCTTGGGGAAGCATTGGATTGGGCACATCTGAGCTGGGGCATCACCCAACCAGCTGGCCCTGGGCAGCCCTGCACCCCATGCATCGTCCCTGCCATAGTCTCTGGCCACCAGCAAACCCAGCTGCCCTCCTGCCCCCTTCCTGTGCTGCCTCAGGGACAAGCCAGCCCTTTCCCGGGTGGCCCCAAGCATCCTGCCAGCCACATGAGCCTGCTGAAGGCAGAAGTGGCAAGGCACCCAATCCTTTTTTTCCATGAAGCCTGCCCACCTCTCCCATGTCCAGGTGGGGAGCTGACTAATTGCTGCGATGTTTCAAATTGGAACGTTGGAAACTAAACTACATCAGGATGTAGTTCAGTTTGCAACGATGTAAACTCATTTAAAACCCCCAAAACGCAGGTATGTGTAATGTGTGATGTCATTAAGCCACACAAAGGGAAATTTTCATCACATGTACATCATGACATCATCCCATGTACAAGCATTCGTTACTAATTGTAGCCTGACAAGGCTGCTTTGCTCTTTTCATCCTCAACATTGCCTTGTGTTTATAATCATTTGAACATGTTAGAAAAAATATTTTGTAGCAAAATAAATGTTAATGCATTTGATTAGCATAATATCAATGTTTTAGGATACAGATGTAATACTGAGTATTTAGGATACAGGCCCTTGGCTTGCTGTTTAGTCACATTTCTGTAGCTTTGACTTGGGTTCCCTGAAAGTGGATAAGCCTGATATTCATACTTTCCCTTCAGTTTGGTTATGCTTTGGATAGCATGTGTTTGATTCAAGTTATAGTGCTGTTTGTCACCCATAGTTCATGCTACACGGGTCTATGCATGGCTACACTGGCTCAAACCAATCTACTTGCCAGTGAGATCCTGGATTAGCAAAAAAGTTGACTTGCCTCATGTAGTCTAATAGCTGAATCAATGGCTAAACCCCAAGAATATGCAAAACGAGGGTTTTTATTTTCTTCCCCCTCCCTCATACGGATGTTGAATATGAATACACTATGTGCCCTGCGCATGGGTCCCAGAAAATGTGGGATTTTATCTAAATTGTTTGAGCTTAACGCAGTCAGACTGGCTTGTGTACTACAGATGTGAAGTTTGGGAGAGCAGAGCTACAATTGGTGTTCAGCTGACGTAATTGAAAATCCTCACTCCCATTATCTTGCTGCTGGCCAGTCACCTAGAGTGGGATGCATGTTGATCATATTCAAAGAATAATTACCCTACAGTAATTTTTCCATTGAGATTTGTTTTTTGTGCAGATACCATGATACATCGTCTAACCCAGGGGAGGTCAAAATGGCTGATCCAGCCAGCAGCCGGACTCCATTACCCAGGTGCCCCTGCCCTAATGGCTTGGGCTAGTCTCCATGGAGACCCCAGCTGCACCTGTGTGGGAAAGCTCAGGCTTGGGTTGCCATGGAGACCAGCCTGAGCTGCACTGGTAGCACACAGGGCAGTAGCACAAGGGGCTGCTCTGGAGCCATTGGGAACTTGGGATGGGGGCAGCTTGTTCTGGAGCCAGGGCAAAGCCATGATCTGTAGCCTGCATGCTGCAGGCAGGGGCATGCAAGCAGAGGATTGTGGCTCTGTCCTGGCTCCTTGCAGCGGTGACAGCCAGGTCTGGAGCTAGGTCAGAATCACGATCCCTTGGCAGAGCTGCACCCCTGGCTCTGGAGCAAGCTGCCCCCATCCCAAGTTCCCACCTGCTCCAGAGCAGGCCCTTGCACTGCTCTGCCATGTGCGCTGCTAGTGTAGCGCAGGCTGGTCTCCATGGCAACCCCAGCCTGAGCTTTCCTGCGCAGATGCAGCTGGGGTCTCTATGGAGACTGGCCCAAGCCACAAGGGCAGGGGTGGCTGGGAAATGGAGTCTACAGCCAACTGGATCTGGCTTGTGGGTCGGAGTTTGCCCGTCCTACTGTAACCTTACTTATCCTCAGGCATTGCGAGTTTACAGATGCCCAAGGGAACTCTGCAAGGGTCACAGCCATTGAATTGTTTGTGCCTTCACATGGGAGCAGGAGGCGGCCAGGATATGTATCTAGCCCCAGTGGACACTGCCTTTAAATCCTCTGATCTTTGGAGAACTAAGGACCACATATTATTCACTTATTAGGTGTTTTTGTGGACTTGCACCTGAAGTAAACATAATTTTACATTTACACCTGAAGCAAATCTAATTTCACATTAATATTAGAAAGTGGTATGGTAAAAGTTCATTTATGAGTCTTAAAACCAGTCTTGTTTTCATGATTCAAATGCCAACCACCCATGGTACACTGTTCTATTAATGGCCTCCAAGTCAGATGAATGCAGTTAAACAAACACAACAAAATAATTCTTTAAAGAAGAAGTTGCCACTTGTCTTGTAACAAATGCTCAATTAAAGCCTATACTTGTTGTTTCTAGGTGGATGATTCTGGATTGTTTCATGTAATAAACATTCCTGTTGAAGGAGATTATAAACTACTCTTAAAAGGACTTCATCTCTGCACTCTTTGTTATGGTAAAGTTCATATTCTACTGATGATCATTACTAGAAGTGTATTAGAGAAGCAACAATATCTATTTCAGTTCTGTGTGATGAAGAAATTGACAGAGATCAGGAAAAACAGGAACAAAAATAATGAGGGATTTCCTGGGGTTATAAACAACCACAGCTGGATAATCTTAGCTGTTTTGGGTTTTTTCTTTTATCCTACTGTTTAATTCCTAAATGGGATAGTGAATTTTCAAAAGAATACAATGTTTTAGCCAATTTATGAGAACTGATCATCTGCATTAGTAAATACTGCCAAATTTTCTTGTGAGAAAATGCTGAATTGCAAGCTAGTATCTAAAGCCTCCTAGAGCTTCATCTGTTGTATTGCTAAACAACAGTAGCTATTTTCTTCTTAATGGCTGATTTAATGTATTCAATCTGGGATCAGTGCCTGATATACCATTTGGGAATTTGAGTCATTGCCCGGCTTGGAACATAGTATGTTGTATCCTGAAATCAAATATTTAAGTACATTAAACAGGACTTGCACGGCCACCTTCCTTGTGTTTCTGTGTCCTAAACCACATAACAGACCATCCCTAAAGAAGCTTTTAGTACTCTGAAAACTGGCAGCTCTGCTTAATACAGCTAGCCTTCTCAGGCTGGAAAGAAGGGGAAGTAGGACACAGTTATGTCCTTTACTTGCCCTATTCCAGGCTCTACACTTGAAATGTGTAGAGTATAAAGGTAGAAACAAGCATCACCTGACCTCTCATTTGTGTCACCATAAAAACTTTTATGGTGGCACAAATCCTGAGCAAATAAACATCACTACCTTTTTTGTCACACCACATCAAAGGAAAATCAGTGGTGCCACAAAAGATAGCAATAGATTTTGGTGCCTTATTGTGGCAGACATCTGTTAGCTCTGTGGTGGGAGAGCAGAGCAGCCCGAGCTGCCTGCACTCTCCAGCCACCCCACACAGGTGCTCTGGGGACTTGAGGGCCTCTTGATCCTGAGAGCACCTACCCAGGTTTTCCTTGCTTATAGAGAGGAGCCCTATGGAATCCATAAGTAGGGAAGTTGGGGTTCCCTGCTTAGAGACCCACTTAGAGACCCCCTGCTTGATTTCCTGGGATGGTCTCTGTAAGCAGGACCAATGCAGACTTTCCCTGGCATGGAGGCCTGAGGAATCCCTGGTACCTTTTACCTTGACTGGAGACCCACTTATCCAGACTTGTCCTCAGATGGGTCTCCTGGACCCATCTGAGTAAGCAGGGAAAGCTGGGATTTCCCTGCTTACCCAGACCTCCCCCCTACCCCCCAAGAGTTCCCAGGAATGGGACTGGGTAAGCAAAAAAAAGTCTGGATTTCCCTGCCCACCCAGACTTGCTCCTGGAATCTCTGGGGATAGGCCTGAGTAAACAGGGAAACCTAGACTTTCTCCACTTACCCAGACCCACCTCCAGGATCTCCCTGGATACATCTGGGTAAGCAGGGAAAGCTGGGCAGGCATTCTCAGGGCTTAAGGGATCCCATCCTGCCCAGAAATTCATAGAGCATGCAAGACTGGGGTCTTTAAGCCCTGGGAGAACACATCACTCTTTACTGTGCTCTGTGAAGGGATGAGGGCAAGGGATGATGTTCATTTTACCCAAAGGAGTGGAGCAGCCATGTTGTGACACGTTGTAGCATCACTGAATGAATTGAAGCAGCTATGTTCAAGAGACTTCTTGTGCACCCCACTGCAGCCAAGAACAATCTAGCGATTATCCTTTGGAAATGCATGTCTGACCCTTCAAACAATGCATCCTCATTCACAGGCAGTGTGCAATTCTAGTGCTTTATTGTAACCAATTGCGACACTTAGCAGGTGTACAGTAAAATATTTCTCAATGATGTGTGTCTACACATGCCATATGTGCCAAAACTGAATGCGCCTTAGTCTAAGGCGCATTAAGGTGATTTAGGCACATGTCTACTAGGCATGTGCGAAGTGGGCCCTATTCAATTTGGATTCAGCCCAAATCAGGAACAGTGATTTGGTTCATTGATTCGGATCACTGTCCCTAATTTGATTTGGCCGAATCTGAAGATTTGATTCTGATTCAGAGAATCAGTGATTTGGATATAGACACAGCTTTAAAAGTGTTTTCTACATACCTTGAGGTAGCAAGCATGACTCGTGATCGCTGCGATGCTGGGGCACATGGAGCATCCCACAGGAGCGCGGGGGGGGGGCTCTCCACATGCTTGTCAGCAAGCCTGGAAGTGGACCGGAAGTACTTCTGGCCCACTTCTGGGTCTACCGAGGAGTACAGTGCCCCCCTCTCCCCACGCATCCCTGGCTCAGTGATCGGCCACAGGGGGACCCTGGGTGCCCCCCCCCCGACCCAGGAGGCACCAGTCACCAAGCTGGGGGAGTGTGTGGGGGGCCCCAGAGTGGACTGGACCCAGAAGTGGACCGGAAGTGCTTCTGGTGCTGTGCTGGGGAGCCCCCCATGTTTCTGTGGGACGCTCCATGCACCCCAGCATCACAGTGTTCATGAGCCTCTACTACCTAGAGATATGTAGAAGAAACATTTAAATCTGTCTCTATGTCTGAATCCCTGAATCTCTCCGAATTGATTTGGAGGGTTCCGATTTGATTCAGAGAGATTAAAGGGTCCTCTGATTCAATCTAGATTTGGAGATTTGGCACCGAATCAGGCTGAATTTCCACCAAATCAAATCAGGGACTGAAGCTTCACTGAACATTAGGACTGAAGCCCTAATGTTTACACGTGGACACCTTAAAGTGCCTTAATGCAGCTTGCTGGGCAAATACTTTGGCAGCCTGCCCTGGTCAGTACCCTGGCCAGCCCCCAGAAGCCCAGGCCTATGGAGGTGGATGCAGAAGGCAAAGTTGTGCTGGGGGCAGACACAGTCCCAGCCCACTGCTGCTTTTAGAGACCTCTAAATGTAATCATAAAAAAGCCTTTAAGGTTCCTTGTCCAAGTCATACTAAAGTCAACAGTAGTGTTTTTATTTGTTTCACTGGATCTTAGGCCTACTCTGAAGCAGAGATTGCCACAGATAACGCCAGTGACTCAAAACGAGTAAATAGAAGAGGAAGCAATTATAATGTAATAAGACCTAGTATTGTGAGTTTCTGAGCCCCTTCTATGAATCATGCAGCACATTCAATTCCTTTTAACTTCTGTGGGACTTAGGATTTTGGCCCTCTTGCAGGGGACTGCCTTATAGTTTTCTGATTGTAATCATGACTTAAATTTCCACAGATTATTCCGAACATTACTAGAAGTATTTATGTTATAGCATAGGGAACTATAATGTGCAAAACATCATGCCACTTGAGTTCAGATACTTGTTCATCAGTTCTCATCTACTGTTACTTAAAAAGAGAAACCCTAACTAATGTTATGTTCACTTACAGACAAATGTAAACCAGATGACCTTTGCAAGCGTCCAAGAGCCCTTTCACGGCGGGCCTATGTGGATGCGACTTTCATTTTGGACAGCTCCCAGAAAATGAGCAATGCTGAATTTGGGAAAGTAAAAGACTTCCTGAGCAGATCACTTGATGTCTTTGACATTTCCTCTAACCCAGGAGCTGTTTCTACAGGTGATAGAGTGGCAGTGGTGAGCCATGCTCCCCCAGGTTTCAAGCCCAAGAATCGAAAGAGCCCAGTAAAGGTTGAGTTCAGTTTAATCGCCTACAACAGCAAAGATGTAATGAGGAATCATATTGAAAAATCTCTTCAACAGCTGAATGGAGAAGGTGCTCTTGGCCATGCCATGGAGTGGACAATGAAAAATATTTTCTCAACGGCTCCCAAACCAAGAAGCCACAAGGTTATTATTGTTATATCTGCTGGAGAAACAAGTCCATGGGACAGGGAAATATTAAAGAAGGCATCTGTGAGAGCCAAGTGCCAAGGATATGCTGTGTTTGTAATTTCATTAGGACAGTTTCATAATGCCAAAGAAGTGGAAGAGCTCACTAGCATTCCCTTGGAACAGCATTTGGTTCAGCTCGGTAGAACTCACAAACCTGAGCTTGACTATGCGGAGAAGTTCATGAAAGCATTTGTACATCTCCTCAGGGGTAAGTTGTTATTTCATAGTCCTGTTCTTGGCCATCCAGTGAGCCTTCCATGCTCAGTCGGTCCTAGGATTTGGGTTTTAGTGTCTGGGAGGGTGGCAGTCTATGCTACTGACACAGCCACTCTACCACATTATGGAGGTTATGGTAGAGAGTTGTACTATCAAGCAGAAATGTGCACATGTAACAGTTACGGACAGCATGAAAATTAGAGTTTTCAAAAATGCCCTAATTCCACTAGAGATCAATGGGAGCGTGGTGCCTAATTTATTTAGCTGCCTTTTTGTTTACATAGCAAAGTAATATAACATGTTTCATAGCCTTTTGCAAATGTAAATCTGTCATTGGGTAACTAAACGTATATATTGTATACCCATAATGTGGAATAACCTCGGTGCTTTGTTGCATACAGAGCCCAGGACAAAGGAAAACAAAGACGTGATTTTGCAGTTTTCATTTTCAATAGTTATTTTCGTTTTCAATATGGACAGAATAATACACAAAGCAAAATCAGCAACCAGTGTCTCCACATTCAGTTTTTAGAACTTAAGCATAGAGGTCTTATTCTTTTATCCATTTAGTTTAGTGGGAATCTTGATAATGATTTCAGGGTGTAGAACCAGACCATTTAAGTTCATTTTGCTATTTTCAGTGTACCTAATATCCCTATAACATAAATTAATTCACTTATGTAAGAAGAATGTTTTAGATTTAAAGGAAAAGCTGTTACAAAAAATGTTAAACTCTATCAAACTGATCAATCTCATTGCCATGTTATGAACAGGTACAACCAAGAAGTATCCACCAGAAGAGTTCAAGATAAAATGTGACAAGTTCAACTCTGAGCCATTGACCTGTGTAAGTGCAACCATTGTTTTCTTAATTGTTTGAAAATAGCAAGGAGATAAGTTGGTAAATGAGAGCTATTTGAAGAGTTCTCCTTGTTTGAGGCTTTCCAATAGGTTATAAGATTTTCCTTTTAATATTTCATTTGTGCAAATCAAAAGGTGCAACCTAAATACTATGTTTTAAGATGAAATAAATTGAAACTTGTGTATCATTTACACAAAATAAATCATAACACACTAGAGATAGACAAGGATTATTTTAAATTAAAATCCTCCTATACTCTAAAAGTATTCAGGTCAAGAAGTAAATTGTCTATTCCTGAAATTTTTAATTGCAATAATATTTCTTTAAAACCAGTGGATTTGTATTTATTTCATCATTTGTGAAGTCCCCTGTTCTCCAGGGCAGCCTGCTACTGCTGGCTAGCCATAACACACTAGAGATAGACAAGGATTATTTTAAATTAAAATCCTCCTATACTCTAAAAGTATTCAGGTCAAGAAGTAAATTGTCTATTCCTGAAATTTTTAATTGCAATAATATTTCTTTAAAACCAGTGGATTTGTATTTATTTCATCATTTGTGAAGTCCCCTGTTCTCCAGGGCAGCCTGCTACTGCTGGCTAGCCACTGTAGTATTTCTTGGGTGTCAGATATCAGCACATCAGCAGCCTGGAGGTGGGATGCTGAGCCCACACTCCTACTCCAGTGGGGTGTATGAGACGGGCTGGTGGTGTGCCCTTTGTCCATGGTGGCCTCAGGACCCTTCCTGGGAGACAGGGATGGGGACCCTCTCAGGGAAGAGGATGAGGAGGAACGAGGGAGGAGGGACCCCAGGTAGGACAGTAAGGAGGGACGGGGGTGGACAAGGAGGGAGAAAGGGACCCTTTGTTACTCAAGTCTCTGCTTTTATATTCTCTTTCCCCCTGGTGACTCCTGATGACTCTTCATCCATGGCTATCATTGGTTGATCTCTCTTTCTGTGGTCACATGTCCTCATAGCTTTCCAGGACTTCTCCTAATTTGGTCTGTTCCCCCAAAACCAGGACTCAGGTACCCCTGCTCTGGGGCCTTGTTAGCTGGTGCCACTTTCTCTCACGTTATGGGCAGTGTAGTACATATTCCCTCTGCTTCCAGGGCTGGAGAGACTGTGTGACCCAGACTCTTAGAAATCAATTAACCCTGCTGCCCATCTTGAACCGTTCTTATGTATATGTATATGTATATGTATATGTATATGTATATATATATATGTATAGGCTGTGTGAAGTTTTGGTAGCTGATTTGATTTGGAGGAGATTCAGTGGCCAAATCTCCAAATCAAATTGGGAGGCCCTTTAATCTCTCCGAATTGATTCAGAGACATTCAGAGATTCGGCCATAGACTGTACAGGCAAGCACTAGGCAGTGCTGGTGGAAGCAGCTGGGGAAGCAGCCAGACAACCCCTGGCTTGAGTTGGCAGTCCCAGGAGAAGCTGCAGGGGCTGGGGGGAATGACTGTGGAGCTTGGGAAATGATTGGGGACCTGGGGAGAATGATGGGGGCTGGGGGAATGAACAGGGGCTTCCCCTCAGCTCCTGCAGCTTCTCCTGGGGCTGCCAGCACTGCTTGCCTTGCCCCGGTTGGGGAGCAGCCAGACAAGCCACGGCTTCTCTTGGGACTGCCAGCTCAAGCCTGGACTCATCCAGCTGCTCCCCCAGCTGCTCATGCTGGCACTACCTGCCTGTATAGTCTATGGCCAAATATATTAGGATTTGGATTTGGCCGAATCCGAAGCAAACACTTTCCACTTCACACAGACCATATGTATATACTACGGCGCTCTCTCTCTCTCTATGTATGTGTATGTAGCCAATTCCCCAAAGCAAACCTTTAAAAACCATTTGTAAGCAACAGTCTCCTACACTGGGTTCTACCTTACAGTACCATTGCTGAGCAGCTAACACTGCAATAGGCACTCTGCTGCTCCTGAAAGCTCTGCTTTATAGTACTGTTGTAGCACAGCTTGCTCTAGAATTGGCCCTCCTAGCCTGAGGGCTCTGGTGAATGCCAGTTAAGTGCACTGAGAGACTGTCTTGTATGCAAGTTATATGGCAAACTTTCGGTTAGCCTGAAGTGGCTTGCGCCTCCTGTGCTCATCAGTCTGTTTGCATGTAAAGCTTGCCTGTAGGCACAGCTGCTGACTAAAAATCAATGGCTAAACCCAAAAATATGCTGAAAGAGGGTATTTGTTTTCTTTCTTCTCCCTGATACTGACGTTGAATCTGGATGCACAATGTGCCCTGTGGATGGGTCCCAGGAAATGTGGGATTTCATATAAATCCTTTGAGCTCAAACCAGTCAGACCAGCTTGTAGGGCTGTGTGAAGCTTTGGTCCCTGATTCTATTCGGAGGAGATTCGGCCCAATTTGGTGGCTGAATCTCCAAATCTGAATCGAATCAGAGGACCCTTTAATCTCTCTGAATTGATTTGGAGAGGTTCGGACATAGACACAGCTTTAAATGTTTTTCCTACATACCTCTAGGTAGCAGTGGTTCGTGAATGCTGCAATGCTGGGGAGCATGGAGCTTCCCACAGGAGCATGGGAGGCTCCTCAGCACTCTCGGCAGCAGACTCGGAAGTGGACCAGAAGCACTTCCAGTCCACTGGGGAGTGTGCTGGCCTCCCCCCTCTGGGGGGGGCACCTGGGGTCCCCCTGTAGCCAATCACTGAACCGAGGAGGCACAGGGGTCTAGGGAGGCATGGAGGCCCCCCCCCAGTGTGCTCCTCGGCAGACCTGGACGTGAACCAGAAGATCTTCCAGTCCACTTCTGGGTTCGCAGCTGAGCACATGGAGCCCCCCCCGTGGGATGCTCCATGTGCCCCAGCATCCCAGTGTTCACAAGAATCTGCTATCTCAAGGTATGTAGAAAAAACTTTTAAAGCTGTGTCTATGTCTGAATCGCTGATTCTCCGAATCAGCATTGAATCTTTAGATTCAGATTTGGCCAAATTGAATAAGGGACAGTGATCTGAATCAATTAATCAAATCACTGTCCCTGATTCGGGCCGAATCTGAATCAGAATCGAATAGGGCCTGCTTCGCACAGCCTTACTGGCTTGCATGCTACAGATGTGAAGTTTGGGAGAGCAGCTGACAGATTAACAAGTTGATTCATTTTTTTCCCCCTCCCATTGATTTTTTTTTTTCTGCAGATCCACATGTGCTGCTTCATGCTGGTACAAAAAAAGTCATTGTTCTTCTATTCACTCCATGCAGTCACTGTAGCAAGGGCTCATAAGATGGTGCTCTAGTCTTTTTCTAACATGAGACAAAAAAAAAAAAAGCCTTGGTGGCTGGGAGGAACGGTGGCAACTGATAGTAATGGGAAAGTCCATGGGGACCAGGGTTTTGGAAGAAGTCTAGAAGAGGGATTGGTGGGTAGAGAGGGTCTGGGCAAAGGTGAGCGTGGGGCAGTGGAAGCTGGGCCATGTTTTGATTGTAGATTTTTGTTCACTAGCCTTCTAGATTCTGCCGCATTTGCTCTCCATCCTTAGTCTGTTTGTTCACTGGACACTGTAGTTTGTTTTGGTACCAGCACAAAGATAGGACAGAGAATCACTGGGTTCATTTGCCTACATGAAGCCATGTATCACTGGGTCTGCTAATGGCTAGGAGAAAATGCTCCAGAACCCTTCCTGAGGTGGATGTGAGACCTTTCAACTGTGCTGCAGGCAGTTGTGACAGAGTAGCTGAATTCATGGGTGTCCTAAGAGATGTATAACACCTGGTCACCTTGGATAAACAGACCCAAATAAGGCATCAAGTAAAGGCAGGAGAACTAGGGCAGAGCCAGAAAACTTTGGTGCAAGGATGGGTTGCGGTGGGGATGGCTGTTAGCAAGGGCTGTTGCTTAAGAGGAGAGATGCAATAAAAACTAAACTAAACAAACAGAAAATACACAGAAGCAAAGGGCAGGGCTTTATTCTAGTTCATGATATGACTGCATAGGCAGGCTTTGGATAACAAAAATAACTGATTTTAGGAGCTTTCCTCTTTCATGTTACAGACTAAGGTTGTAGGATGGCAGCAGTGAGCCAGTAGCAGGGCTGCTGACCCAGGTGTTTTTGTTACCAGTAAGTAAACCAGAAGGAGCAGGCACTGCAGGCCATGGGCCAGCCAGAATGATATGTTAACATACCTACTACACTGAACAGCTGGCTACTGGCCTAGAGCCATCAGATTCGCAGCTGTATCGGCAGCTGTCCCTGCTCTGTTTCTTCTAAGTGAAGCCCAGAGACGCACGCTGTCATGCTCCTTGACTAGAAGTAGGAGTAACATGTAACCATACAATTGTTTGCTATACGCATTTATTTGCATTCACCACCTTGCACTTGAGCACTTCAGCCTTGCCCACTCCTTGTCCATAGCAGACCTGCTGGCTTTCTCCTCTAGTATACAGTTGCCTTTACAATTAGGAAATCTTTAAATAAAAATGAGAGCTCGTCAAGAAAATTGCCTGCAAGGGAAGGGTTAGGGAATATTATTAGGGTGCTCTGAGAGAGCTAACTCTGATGCTAAATTGTGCCTGTTCTGTGGATAAAGAAGATCCATGGTACATTTATTTAATCCTCTTTGGGTGCATCTACGCGTTCTATTAGTGTGGCACGATAAACTCTTGTGCAGTTAATGGCTCCTGGGCTCAGGGTCTACACGTGCACCTGGGACCACAGCAGTTTGAGCCGGGGCAGAGCATCCCTGGGCTGATAGCAGGCTCAGTCAGCCCTGCTGCTTCCCAGTGTGAGGTGGGCATAGGCTGAGCCACAGGGCAGGAAAGATAAAATAGGTGGGACAAAGTTTGTCCTGAAAGACTCAGTCACCTATTTTGGATAATACAAATAATGAGACATTTACCAAGATGAATTTTATAAGTAGATGTTCCAAATTTTAAATTATTCTTGTAGTTCTTTTCTGAACCTTTTCCAGAAGCCTTCGACATCTGGAGACAGGGCTTCAGTAAGTCTCAATAATACTCTGTACAAAGAAAACACACACTCCTCATACTATCACTGCCTGCTTCTCTTCTCTCCTGAAAGGTGGCAATAAACAATTAGGCCACAGAGTACAGTGAGTTTAAGTAAGCTATTTTACCATCTACTGAGATGCCTGGCAAGGGTGTCAGTCAGCCATCTATGAATCCTTTAGTCCAGTGGAGCTCAACCTTTTAGTGGTGGGCTGGGTGCATGCAGCCCTGCAGCACTGTGGGCCATCATTTCCCTCTGGTAGAGGTGAGGGAGAGGGAGGGAGAGAGCAGGGAGGACTGGGGAGACCAGTGGTACAATACAGAGCAGGGAAGAGGATGCATGATGATCTCCAGTGCCGGAGCTGTGGTCTGGATCCAGCCTGTGGGTTGAACACCACTGCTTTAGGCCTTTGGTTTTGACACCTGAAACTGTAAATCTATTTATATTGTATTCACAAATCTTGTTGACATGCAGCAATATAAGAACAATCACCAAGAACTTAATTTTGAAAAAAATATCTGTGTGCTTGTGTATTGTTTTAAGAATAATAATGTGTTTAGAATATAGCTTTTTAAAAACCTTACGTGGTATTTTTCCTTACACTAAAACACAATGTAAGGTGTGGGGGGGAGGAGGGGAGAGTTATTTAACATAGCACTGGTGGCATATCTTTCAAGCTCTTAAAAGTTCACAAATTACTGTAAATACAGCTATGTGTTGTTGCTCTTGCAAATCAATGTTGGATCCTACAGTCTAAACAGAAACATAGTTAACTTAATTTCATGTTTACTTTTAATGAAAACAGCCTGAACCTTTCTTTTCCAATGTGGAACCATTGTTTTCTCCTTCTGGCTGCACTTGGTTGTGGAGCATTCACAGAGAAAACTGAGTAGCTGGAATTACTGCTGTCGCCTCTTTTTGCTCATAGGAACACATCTCAGTCTACCAACACAAGCCAGTACAATTGAGCAGAGCTTCCAGCTTTTAAGAGTCCTCTATTTCAGACCACCAGTACTGTTTGCAAACAGCTGTCCTCCAGCTTAACATAGTTTAGAATTTGTCTGTTAAATTTGAGCCTTTCCTTTTAAATTACTGATTGGTTTAATTAAAATTGTTGGTTTTCCCCTTTAAATATTATTAACAATAATACTATTAATAATAACAATATTGGTAATAATAATATTGAGGTTGGTGAGCACACACCAACTACAGATGTTTCCTTAGCTTGATATGAAGGGTTTTTAAACCTAAAAGCTTGCTTAGAAATTTTTTTCCAACTATTTAAGTTGGTCTAATAAAAGATAGCAGATTCACCCAAGGAACCTTGTTTTATTAACTATAATACATTTCTATAGGCTTAAAGGACCAACTTGTGGGAGTCTGCTGAATGCATTTGATTTTGATGTTTTGATTCCTAATAAACTTTTCCTGAGTTCCCCCTGCAACAGGTCTAGGACTTAGAGGGTCCCTATCTATCAAGACTTCTGGGGAAAACTATTCTATAGCTGGCTCAGGCTCTGGGGGGAATACTAGTCACGAATACTAGCCGCTTTGCACAGGCCTTACTGCTGGTAACTGATAACAACATGAACATTTGCCTTGTCCTGTCTTAAAGGATAGTTAAATACCTTGTACATTTTTTATGAGTCCACTGAAGTTTCTTGTTCTTCAGCCTGATCTTTAACCCATTCACTGTTCCACTATCCAGTGATAACTGGGCTTTTAACTGACTTGTTTCTATTAATTTACCTGAACAGCTTCTTTGCTATCACATAGGTGGACATTCAGATTTTCAAGCCCAGCTGCTTCTGCCTGCCAGTAACTAACTTGCTGGTTGGAAACTTGGATTGAAACCCTCTTTGCTAACCCTTTGATTTCCAATTTTAGCAGTTATATTTGTAGCTGTGTGAACACCTCTTTTTTATTTTATTTTCATAGCACTGGGGTAGAGATGCCCAATAGGCCTGTACGAAGTGGCTAGTATTCACTTTGGATTTGGACTCGGCTGATTCGGGGGACAGTGATTCGATTCGGTGATTCGAATCACTGTCCCGAATCGATTTGGTTGAATCTGATTCAGAAATTCAGCTGCTGCCAAATCTCTGAATCTCCAAATCACACAGGTCCATCCCCAACCCACTCTCCCAGCCCCAGCAATGGCTGCCCTGCCTGGCCCCAGCTCCTGGCACTTTGAAAAAAAACAACCCCGGACTCACCGGGTGCTGCCGTGCAGGGGGCAATCCCCACTGCCCCCAGCTGCCCCATGGTATGTGGAGGGCCCTGTATGAGCACCACCCTGTCCCAGCTCTCCTCCATGGCTGCCCCAACTGCCCCAGCTCCGGCCCTTTAAGGGAAAAAGTAACAAACCCCACCCCCGGTCTCACCAGTTCCTGCCTGGTGGGAGGCCATCCCTGCTGCCCCCTACTGCCCCGCACCATGTGGGAGGCTCTGCATGACCCTGCCCAAAGTCCTGAGGCCACTGCAGGAGCTGGTGAGTCCCAGGGTTTTTT
Source organism: Alligator sinensis (assembly GCF_000455745.1). NCBI lineage: Eukaryota > Metazoa > Chordata > Crocodylia > Alligatoridae > Alligator > Alligator sinensis. The sequence continues at coordinate 449,669 of NW_005842942.1, forward strand.
GTTTTGTTTTTTCCTTAAAGGGTGAGAGCTGAGGTGGGTGGGGAAGACACTCTGAATTAAATCACCACTCAAAGCTTCGCACAATCTTAATGCACAACCCCAAGTAAAGCTTTTGCTAGGGCTATGGTGGCTACACTATATTTGGCTACAGTATATGCTTTATAATCTACTGCTTCTCTAAGTTTTCAATATGGGAAGTGAGGGTTGAATTTAGATCGTGGGACCTGGCTGCATTGAGCACCAAGCAAAAATCCCGATTCATTCACCGTCTCACGTTAACTTCCAATTTGGGAGCCAAGTCAAAATATTAGCCCAGTGTAGGGGTCACAGACACTGGACTATTTCTCTGACTTATTCTGGGGTGAGTTCAGTGGTTTCTGTGACTAATACCTCAGCAGCTACTTTCTCCAGACTTCCTGGAGAAGGATGCTGCATTTATTTTTCTTTTTACTGAGACCAGTACTATGCAGGAGGAGGAGAAAGAAGGGCTTCACCACTCACAGTAGGGTTTCATCTCACCAGAAGTGCAGTTGAGCTTGCAGTTTTGCTGTAGTTGCTTTGCAGTGTGCACCTCTAGCCTGCCTTCTGCCTGACTTCAGACTAACATGATTAACTACCTCTCTGTAATGAGCATGGGAGACTGCCCTTTTCAGCTCGGGTTCTTCTGCATCCCTTGTCTGGGGGACATCCTCCAGTTTCTTTGCTATCTCTTGCAATTGCTGACACTTTTCAGAGATCACTTGCTTTTTGTTGGTCACTTGTCCCAGCACCTCCTAGGACAGCTGGGCAGCCTGTGCTACCTGCAGGTTACTTTCCAACCTGGCAAGGGAGGTACTAGGACCATGATGGTGGCAGGGGAAATACTCTGACAGAGGTATTGCAATTAAAATGGCACTGTGTAGTGGAGAGTTGCACCCTTGTCTGCTTGTGGACAGGGCTCCCTGCGAGAACCTCATGCCCACTGGCCAGCTTCCAGTGGGAGGATCTTAGCGGACTTTATGTAAATAGGAGACTTCTCCCTAGCTCACTCCTGGGCAAGCAAAACTTGGGGCCTCCAAACCCCAAGCTTCTGGGCTTGGCCCTGTATGTAGGATGCCCGCCAAAGGATTTGGAAGCATCTGAAGCCCCAGGCAGGGGTGGAGGATGTTTGCTGGTAGTAGGGCCAAATTTGGTTCTTGAGTGACTTATGGATTTGGACTCAATTTGGCTGATCTGATTTGAAACATGAAAAATGTTCCTTAAAAAAAAACAAATTGCCGGGCTTGCTGCTCACCCATAACCTGCCCTTGCAAAACACCTAGTTCTGCCTAGTCATGTTCTAAACCTGTCCGGGTTCTCCCTATTCACTTGCATCAGCCTTGGAATAATGCCTTTTTTTAAATGTAGCCGTCCCCCATTTAGTAGCCACAAGCTTTCCCCATTGGTTATAACATGCATTAAGGATGACCAGGAAAGGAAATTTAAAATACCAGTGCTTAATTGTGTCTGTTCTTGCTTATTTGTATACAGAAAGCAGGCATATTATTCTTATAACATATCCCAAGGTGATCAATTAGGATCTACTAAAAACATGTCCTGGAACCAGTAAGATCCCTCATGAGGGAAGATTTTTATATCAGCTAAACATGGGAGTACATCTTTGTCTCACCATAGTTAACAAAACATTTTTTTTTTCCACAGAGAGGCAGTTAGCAGTGTTAGTCTGAAACTGGGGAGAAGGCAGGGTGGACTTGCACGGTTGCATACAAAAGCTTATGCAGCTCTTATTTAGTTAGTCTACAAGGTGCAACTCTGTTTTTTCATACTTTTTTTTTCCAGTCAGACTGTCCAAAAACCACTTATCAGCACTTGGCCTAGGGCAGTAGTTCCCAACATTGGGGTGCAACCCAAATTAGGGTTGTGTTGGCCCTGCAGAGCCAGGTGGAGTGGCTGTGGTCCCTCCCGCCCTGCAGGATGAAGGTTTCTTTACATTTCTTCCGGCTGGAAATTCCAGGCATGGGGCCCTGCACGGTGTTAAGGGGGCCCTGCATTGGCTGATTTGCCCCAGGCCCCACACCTCCCTAGGGTTGGCTTTGGGTCAGGGGGTCCTGATTTAGGGTCGCAGCAGGAAAGGCTGGGAACCACTGGCCTAGGTTAATACTGGTTGGCTTTACCCACAAGGATTTTTTTTTCCCTCTGTTGAAGAAATTCTTGCTTTCACAGAAACTCCTACCAGATGTGATCTGAAAGGGGCTTCAGGCTCTGAATCACATGTCCCAGAATTGGGTCCTATGGCTCACTCTGCTTAGTTAATGGGTTCCAACTGGATTTTGGCCATCACCAATTGCCTTGTAAAAGCTGAATCAAGGGTTACTGGAAAGATGTGATTAAGAAATCATGTCAAACCTTCATAAAGGGATGGTCTGTTTGTTTTGCTTTTCAGATGGCTGGGAAGTGAGAGACTATCAGAAGGAAGGAGGAAATTAAAGAAATAAACTCAGCATGGTTCCAGCATGAAAATAAATTCTGTATTTATGTTATCTGACTTCCCCTTACTGTCCTCTACCATGTTGCGCAATACACTTGGGCATGTTCTGTCAAATACCTACCTAATTCTCCCACTTGCTATTTTTTTAAAGAAACACAAGAATACCATTGTTTTAAACTGTTTGAAAAGGCAAGAATGGGCCTTGATTGCAAACTAGCAGGTGATCTTTTTCATTTCACTGAGAGTTGAAGATATCAGTACCTAATGGAATCAGACTCTTGAAGAGACATGCTCTGTCTCCGTCAGTTAATTTGGGCTCTTTTTATGTTAGTGTTGGGCAATAAGAAGTGTAAAATTAACTTTTTGTATAAGGTTTCATATTTTAGCTATTAAAATGTAGTGAAATAAACAGTTCACTTCAATGACTTCACCCTCCCTTTTGCTTTCATGGGTGTATTATGGCAACAACAGACGGTAAGAAGGTTTATTAATCACTACTATAGTAACTATAAAGAGCAGCCATATTTTTCATGTCTGTATGTTTCATTTTAAATTAAGGGAACTATACAGTGAGAAAAAAATTAAATCTTCATGAGAGACCAGTCTGTATCTCTTCTGCAACATATATAACACTTTCTGTCTCATGGAATAACAGCAGTCTGTTCAGAGAGGCCAAATGACTGAGCAATGTAAAAATACCAGACAAAAGTCAGAATTTGTGTACCCAATAGCTGCCAGCTAATAACTGGGTTTTAATCAGGTCCTGATGCATGTCGGATTTGTATTTATGTACCACACATGTTTCTGAATACTACAATTTCAAGTTGTCTTGAGAAAAAGAAGAATTGCTTAATACAGTCAGGCTTGTTATATATTTACAAAGCTTCAAGGTAATGATTGTGCATAGGGAAAATGCAATAAGTACAAGTGGGTATGTGCTGTAGCTCACTTGAACATTTTAACTATAAAACTAAAAAAACTTGAGGAAAGGGGAGATCATCAAAACACCTCCCTGTGCCGTGGTTAAAGTAGCTGAATGCTTCACATGTTAAACTTTTGAACCCAGAATTGCGCTGAGCCCAACATAGCATGGGAAAAAATAATTTTATAATGTATATTTTACCTGTATATTTTTGCTTCAAGAAGAAAGAAAATAACATTTTTAACAAAATTATCACAGAAGTTTTTAAAACTATTTTTCTGAAACTTCTGCTGGAGTCTTGTTTCACATTCTCATAATAAATAAAAATTTAAAGGGGGATTAATTTAATGAGTTTACACTGATTTAGAAAATGTAGTATCAGACTTAACTGATTGAGGTCAAACTGGTTTAAGGAATTCTGTCCCAGACCCCTTCCTGGTTTAAGTTAAATCAGAGTCCCCCAGCATTCTCTGCAGCTCTGGGCTGGGCTGTGCTCTCTGCTCCAGATAGCAGGGCTGGCCCCACCCCTCTGCTCTCTGGCAGGAGCAGGGGAGGGGGCATGGCCAGATCCTGGCCCAGCATGGCCTCCTAAGGTAAAGGGGGCAGGCAGGGATCATCCATGCAATGGATAATCAGGCATTTTTTGTTAGGAATGTTTTACATGATAGCACTAGTAGGAGTCGCTTCTAAGAGTAGTTTTTTCATAATAAATCTGTACCTATCTGTAAGAGAAAAATTAGAGCTACGTGCTCATAATGGATCTCCTCATAATACACTAGTGGCTGCAAAAGATGTCACATGTATCTGGGATAAACCATTTTATCCTGTGGAAAAAGTGCAAGCATATAGACATTCACATCCTTTGTCCTGGGATAAATCATAAATCCTGGATTGTGGCGGCCGAGGTGGCAGGCCGGGGCTCTGGCCAGTTGCCTGAAACGGCAGGTGGGTACTTTTTGACAGATGTAGAGGAACTAGGCACGGAAACGTATTGGTAACAAATAGATTGTTTACTTACGCCACTGATGTATGGGCGCAGGCAGAGTTGACTGGCTTAATTGCAGTTACAGTTACAAAGACTCTCTTAAACACGCGAGAGGACCGACGAAGTTCCTGTAATTGGCTTACTGCAGTATCGGGGTCGGGGTACGTCAGGAGGGTCGTGTGACGGGGAGTCGCTGGTGGGTGATCAGTCCGCCAGGTTTACTCTGAGATATGTGCGGAGGATTGCTAGTTCTCCAAACTCTCTGAGTCCTCCTTCTCCGAGGTGTAATCAATCCAGGTTCACTCTGAGATACGTTCGGAGTGCGCCGGGTTAATTCCCCTACTCCGAGGTATGCGGAATTCTCCGACGTGGAGACAGAGTTCTCCAAGCTGGAAAGATATGCGGAGCTCTCCCAACGTGCTAAGCTGGAGAGATATAAGGAGTTCTGCAAGTTCTCTCAGTTCTCTGAGTTCTCCAAACCTGGGCGAAAACTGCTTTTCCTTTTATATGGCTAGCAAGCCAATCGCTAGTCACTACAATGAATAATTTAGAACTGGCCAATGAGTGTGTGCGAATTTGCATCCGAATGGCGGGAACTTTTTCTAAGGCTGCAACTTTCCATTGCTGTGGCATATAGTTACATAGCGGAATTTTCCTACAGTGACCTATTTTTTGCTGTGACCTAGTTATTCAAAGTGATTGACAGCAGGGAACTTCACATGTATCAAAACAATGGAATTTTCCACTGTGCCATAGGCATACAACTTCTTGGTTCTGACATGGATAAGAAGTAGTACTCCACGTCTACATGTACCCTTATGGCGCTGTTGTTACTGCACCATCATTTAGTACAGCCTTTTGCAAGTACTAAATGATGGTGCAGTAACAGCCTGTACTGTGCTGTGCTGGTGGCGCACGGTTTTTTTTTTAGCTGCTATGTTGCCATACGAACATCCTCCCTCACCATAGCTTGTTGCTACGGTGACATAGTGTCTTGTGTAGACGTGCCCATAGTGACTTATTCTGGGATATAGCAAAGTATATCTTCACAGTTATCCCAGTATTACTTCACTGAATCAATGGCAGAAAAAAAGCACTGCATTCAACCAGTCACTAAACCATGATCAGGAGAGTGATGTATGTACACCATATTTTTGTTCAGGAGAAACGCAAGCACAACTTACCCTAGTACAAATGCAACCTCTGTTCCTAGCCGATGTTCCTTTTGTCAAACTATGAGCAGAGACAAGGTGTGAAGGTGATAGAATATAAAACAATATGTGTCATGCTTTCCGTGGCTTCTGTTTTTGCAGATGAAGGTGGAGATCCAGCTTTCTGTTCATGCTTCTCTTTTTGCAGATGAAGGTGGAGATCCAGCAGTAAAACATTCTAAACTAATTTCTTTTTTTACAGTATAATTTTGTTTTCAGTCTTTTGTATACAATATATTCAAATAAATAGGATAGTGGATACTGAAATCTAGTTTAGAAGATTTCCTGCAAGTTTCCCATACACCAGAAACTTGAGTTTGATGGAGTAGTATTGTAGGAGGTCTGCAGTTCTACCTCTAAGATGGTAAGAATCATTCCATAAGAATCACTTCTGTAAGAGTATTGTCAGTCTTAAGAGAATGGATTTGCAATGCTTCACTTCATTACCAAAGAACTTAAAGAAAAACTCTTTGGATTTCAGGTAAGATTTGGGGGGAAAAGGATGCTATTGTTTTCTGTGTGATGTTGGGTGACTCAGAACTCTCAGAGCTGGTTGCTAATGGTGTTTTTCTAATTTTATTGATTTTCACTTTAAAATACCTAAGGTCTTAGCTTTCAAAGGCACTCAGCTTCTGCATCTCCTACAAAGTCTTACCAGAGTGGCTTAACAAATATTACTTGTCATGTCTGTCTGTGGCTAGAGAGCATGCTTTTGAGTCCCAGTTTCCTGACTAAACCCTACCATGTTTTTACTTCCCCTTCCCTCATTTGCAAACACCTTTTATTTTCTGTAGAAAGTGAATGATAGAGGAGGTCTGTAGACCTCAGCCTGTTTCACTATAGATTCACTCTCTCTCTCATGTACTGAGTGAGGCAGGGCTCATGAATAAAATGTAGCATATCATCTCATAATTAAAGGTTATTTCATAACATAACTACACACTACAGTGGAGTGATTTTCATAAATTCATAGATGTTTGGGTTGGAAGGGACCTCAGCAGATCAAGTCTGATCCCCTGCCCTGGGCAGGAAAGAGCACTGGGGTCAGATGACCCCAGCCAGATGCATGTCCAGCCTTCTCTTAAAGACCCCCAAAGTAGGGGAGAGCACCACCTTCCTTGGAAGCCCATTCCAGATTTTGGCAACCCTCACCGTAAAAACGTTCTTCCTGATGTCTAACCTAAATCTGCTCTCCATCAGTTTGTGACCATTGTTCCTAGTTACTCCAAGGGGTGCCTGGGTAAACAGCATCTTCTATTCCTTGCTGCCTCCTCCTTCCCTCCTTACTGATGAATTTGTAGGCGGCCACAAGATCACCTCTCAGCCTTCTCTTGTGGAAGCTGAAGAGATCCAGGGCCCTCAATCTCTCCTCATAGAGCTTTGCCTGCAGGCCCCTAACCATACGAGTGGCTTTCCTGTGTACACTCTCAAGGTTGTCCACATTCCTCTTGAAGTTTGGTGCCCAAAACTGGACACAGTACTCCAACTGTGGCCTGACCAATGTCACATAGAGGGAAAGTATCGCCACCCTGGACCTGTTTGTAATGCACCTGCTAATACATGATAAAGTGCAGTTAGCTTTATGGATCACTTCGTCACATTGACGACTCATGTTCGTCTTGGTGTCGATAATGACTCTGAGATCCCTTTCTGCTGCTGTGCTGCTGAGAAGGTCCTCTCCCAGCCTGTAAGCCTGCTGGTGATTCCTTCTCCCTAGGTGCAGCACCTTGAACATGTCCTTGTTGAACTGTATCCTGTTCTGTTCCGTCCACTTTTCCAACCTGTTCAGATCCACCTGGATTCATTCCCTACCCTCTAGTGTGTTAACTTCACCCCATAATTTGGTATAATCAGCAAATTGGGACAGAGTGCTTTTCATGTCCTCATCCAAGTCACTGATGAAGACATTGGATAGCACAGGTCCAAAGACTTACCCTGTGGGACTCCACTGCCCACATCTTTCCAGGTCAATACCGACTCATCCACCACCACTTTCTGGGTGTGACTCCTAAGCCAATTTGCCACCCACCTGACCATGTAATTATCTACGTCACAGTGCCTCAGTTTATCTGTGAGAATAGGATGAGGTACCATATCGAAGACTTTCTTAAAATCCAAGTAGATGACATCTACCTCAATTCCTACGTCTAAACATTTTGTGACCTGGTCATAAAAAGAAACAAGGTTAGTCAGGCAGGATCTACCTGCTATGAATCTGTGCTTGTTGCGCTTCAGCATTTGTTTTTCCTGCCGGACTCCCACAAATGTGATCCTTAATAATTTTTTCAAAAGTTTTCCCGAGGATAGAGGTGAGACTTACCGGTCTATAGTTACCTGGATCCTCCTTCCTCCCCTTCTTGAAAATAGAGACCACATTGGACCTTTTCCAGTCCTCTGGGACTTGACCCAAGCACCAAGAGTGCTCAAACAGTCATGCCAGTGACTCTACTATGACACTGACCAATTCCTTCAGCACCCTTGGATGAAGATCATCTGGGCCTGCTGACTTAAACACATCCAGGCCTTTCAAGTGTCCCTTCACTAGGTCAGCACTAACAGTTGGTGGGCTGGTTTTCCTTTTGTGCCTGTCTATGATCCAGTTGGGAGATTTGTCCTGATCCGTGTTCAGGAATACAGAGGCAAAAAACTCATTGAAGAGCTCAGCCTTGTCTCCCCTATCTGTCACTAATTGCCTTAGTTTATCTTGTAGGAGTTCTATGCTCCCCTGCACTTATTTTTACTCCCTATATACCTGAAGAAGGACTTTTTGTTACCTTTAATTTTTGTTGCCAGCCCAAGTTCCATTTCTGCTTTGGCCTTTCTGACTTCCTCCCTGCAAGTGTGGGCCAAGTAGGTGTACTCTGCCTTGGTAGCTACCCCTTGCCCCTAGGCTTTCCTGGATTTTCCTGTTCAGCCAAGAGGGTTTCTTGGCCCCTTTGCCCCCTTTCCTGCGCAATGGGATTGTCTCCATCTGCACCTGTAGGATTGCTCCTTTTAGGAATGACCACCCTTCCTGGACTGTCATCTCACCAATGCTCCTGTTCCTCAGTGCCTCACTAACTAATCTCCTGAGAAAACTGAAGATAGCCCTTCTGAATTCTAGCACCTCTGCCCTACTGGTTATCTTTCCCACCCCACACTGGATGGTGAATTTGATCAAGTGATGGTCACTGTCCCCTAGGTTACCTTGTAGATCCCCCAACAAGTCATCCCCTGTAGCCTCAGTAGATCCCCCACCAAGTCATCCCCCGTAGCCAACACTAAATCCAGTAAGGCATTTCCCCTAGTGGGACCATATACCTCCTGAGTTAGGTGGAGGTCCTGTATGCAGGTTAAGAAAGTACGTGAACGGTTGGATCTAGCCAACTGCTCCTCCCAGCAGGTGTCAGGGTAGTTTAGGTCACCCATGACAACCATGTCCCATGACCATATGGCCTCTGAGAGGTGTCTGGAGAATTCAAGGTCCAAGTCATCCTCCTGACCCCTTCTACCCCCATCACCAAGTCCACTCCCCCCCCCCCCCCCCCCCCCGACTCACAATACCTCAATTTGCCCCTCCTCTTGTCCACTTTTGATTATGGAAGATGTTGCTCCTTGACACAGACAGCAACACCTTGTCTCGGACGGCCAGGGCCGACTCGAGTTACGCTCGTACGTCAGGGCGGGCTGGTGAATGGAGAGGCAGACACAACTTATT
>NW_005842942.1:461464-461907 GCF_000455745.1 Alligator sinensis
CCCCCCCTCCTTTAAGTATCGGGTGCATTGAGCGAACTCCTGAGCGGGGGTCAGCTTTTCTGCCTTCCGCGCCTTCACCCCAGCTAGGGATATGGTTGATGTTTCCTCCGGGGGCCGATAATAAACCCGGTCGCTCCCCATTATGCATCCGAACTCCCCGAGGGATAGCTTTGTTCTCCACTCTTTTACTACGGCTTCTTTTCTTTTTACGGAGAAGTAGCCATCAATATTTCTCTGATTCCCTTCTACCGCCTGGTGGTAAGCGATATGAGCCCATAGATTGTTTGCATTCTCTATGTGGCGTGTCCCGGTGCGCCAGGGGCAGCACCCGATCAGATTCATCTCCATCACCGTGCCCTTAGATCCCATCCTCGTTGCCATGTCTCGGACGGCCAGGGCCGACTCCAGTGACGCTCGTACGTCAGGGGGGGCCGGGGGATGGA
>NW_005842942.1:462021-469755 GCF_000455745.1 Alligator sinensis
GCCAGTTAATCCGTCCGCAATTCAAAGCCGGCGGGGAAAGGGGTACGTCGGGGTTGCGCTCGGTGATGGGAAGAAAGATCGATAGGTGATCAGTCTATCGATCGGCAGCCGCAAGTCAGATAACTTCAGAGACACTCTGCAGCGTGCTCAAAGCTCTTCGACCTGGGCGGAAGTCGCGCGGCATTTTAAACGGCCAGCGAGCCAATTACTAGCCGCCACGTGTGAATAATTTAGCACTGGCCAATAACGGGGCACAAATTTGCATCCGAATAGCGGGAACTCTTTGCACCGTGCATCTCTGTGCTGCAAAGAAGAAATGCATCCTGCAAAGGAAACTGCAAATTGGCGGGAACTCTCCTGCACGCAGGCTCTTAATTGCAGCAGAACACTCTGCTGTGCAAAGGAGCTCTCATGTGGCCAGGAAATTCCATAGTGCTGAGGCACAAAAAATCACTGGGTCGTGACACACCTCTCCCCGCTTTTTTCCCTATTCTACCTCGTCTGTACACCCTATAGCCCTCAATGCTTAATGTCGAATCGTGGGCAAGTTTCAGTTAGCCCAACTAAGTCAAAGTTCTTGTTTGCAAGCATGAATCCAAGTTCCTCCTGCTTGTTTCCCATACTCCTAGCATTAATACAGAGACACTTGAGTCCCCTGATGGGTGCCCTTGGTGCCCCCCTGTCCTGATGCCCATTGGGCCCCTTAGTATTTATGTGGGCTGTTCCAGTGCATGGCTCATGGTTTGTTGATCCTATGTTCTCTCTGTCATCCGTATCCCTGTTTCCAGACAAACTAGTTTAAAGCCCTGCATAGGAGATCAGCCAACCTGAAAGAGAACAGATTCTTACCTTTCAAAGAGAGATGAAGATCATCACATCCCAGGATGTCCCTTTTGTGGAAGCATGGATTGTGGTTGAAGAAGCCAAAACCCGCATGATGACACCAACTCTGGAGCTGCAGGTTGACTTCTTTGATGCAGGTGTTGTGATGCTGACCATGACCGCTGACCAGGAGAATTGACAAGAAAAGAGAAGACCGCCTGTGCCCTCATCTTCCTAAGCCTGGCCCCAGAGCCCTGTAGTCACTCATGATATGGTTCAGATTACTCCTGGAAGCATCATTTGTGCCCACATGGATGAGGACCATTGGATAGTAGTCAAAGGGCCAGATGAGGTCGGGATCCTCTCAGTGACATCCCAGATCTGGGCTCCAGGCAGGCACCATACCTCCTGTGCCATGGGATTTGGGTGACAGATGGGACCCTCCATTCCTCTTAGGAGGGAGTCGCCCACCATGATGACCCAGCATCTTTTCCATCGGCTGCCTGGTTTACCCTCAGCCTGTATGGTGGTGGCTGTGGCTGTGGCTTCCTCTACTGTACTCTCCTCCAGTGCTGCCAGGGTCTTGTATCCATTTTCCAGTTGCATTGGGGAAGTTGTCTAAGCAGCATGAAGTCTGGCTCTGGAAGTGAACATCTTCCATTCCTCTGCATCAGGTCTCTCCTGTGTTGTCTCTCTACCAGATGACTGATCCTGCAGAGAATGAAAGTACTCATCAATCTCAACCTCTGCAGTCCGGACCCCCCCCCAGTATGACAACTCCTGCCTGGAGTTCCCTCACCTGCACCTCCAGGGCCTCAAGTGGAGCCCTGGGTGGGAGGCGTTGCTGGGGCAGGGTCCCATGCTGAGCGCCGAGTCCTTACTGGCATAGACTCCTCCTCTTTTGTACACAAGAAGTGTTCATCTGTGGTGTCTGATGCCTAGGGTCTTGGGCCCCTCCTACGTGCCCTCCTGCGTGAACTCCTGTGCAAACTCTGGCGTGCCCCTGAAGAGCGCGCCTGTTTGCCTGGCCTGTTCACACGGCTCAGGAGCACTCCTCCCATAAATCACCCCACTCATTTCATTTTGTTTTCTTCATCCAACTCCACAAGAATTCTTCTCTATCCTTTTCTACCAAACACAGTCAATGACCTTTCCTATGTCTTCTACCTCTCTTGTAAACCTCATTTCTCTTCCTTACCCGTCAAGTCCAGTTACAAGTGGGACTCAAATATTGTTAAACAGGATGCGCAGCAAAACCCCCAGTTTTTTTTTTTCCATTTATTTTAAAATGTATTCCCTCCCCTTCCCCAACTGTTTCTGACTTTTTCTCTCCCTCTCTATTCCCTATAGATAGGTATAAGTAAGCTAAGATGTAGGATAAGCTTTAACATTTTATTTTAGGTAGTAAGTTTTATTTTTCTCTCCCCTGTTTGCAAATAAGTGCCCTGCTATTTTGATATAGTTATCCACTGTTTTATAAGTGATGATTATTATGTTTGTATTGATTACTGCTTTTATATTGTGTGATTACTGTTTTAGGCCTACATATGTAAGTTAGCATAAGTCATGTCAAGTTTCCATCTTGTAAGGTCAAGCCTCCATTTTATCCCCATGCTTGGTTGTGTAACCCATGACTCACCTACCCCTCCTATGTTAACTTGGTTCCTGAATGAATGGGGATGAATGAGGGTGCTTGAGAGACAATGGCAGTAGGTCTAAAAATAACTCCCTCTGAATGACCGAACCATCAACACCAATACCTGGATCAATGACCCAGCCCTTGGAACTACCCTCAACATTCAAGAAACAAAAGATGAGGCAACCCACCATTGTGCCAAGGCTGCACATGCTCAGTAAGAACATCTGGAACCCTCTGGGACAAGACTGACAGACTGGACTCTACCCCCTCTTCAACCAAGAACTTGGACTCTGTTTCTCTTCCCTACCTGGACTCCAACCCGTCCACTGAGTCTCTTTCTCCGGCTGCTATTGTGGGTTCTTGTGTGTGTATATGCACGTGTGTGAACCAATAACTTCATGGGGCTGTGTAGTGTGTTGTCTATTTAATAAAACTGTTATTTGGACCCCTGAGTTGGGTTTGCTTTACTGCAGTCTGGCCCCACTCCAATCTCTGCTCCTCGCCCCTCTAACTTCTGTCTCATTTCTCTCTCTCCTGCTTCTGGCATGCTGCCACCTCCAACACCTGTCCTGAGCTCTTCTCTGCCTCCAACCCCCCTGTTTCTTTGCCACTGTCTTATCCCCACTGCCTTTTCCCCTGAGCAACCAGGTTTCTGCCTCAGTTTCTTTCCTGGCTGTCTCCTCCATGCCACCAGGCTTTTTTTTTTTCTGTTGCTTGCACCAGTTACCTTGAGTAACCCTGGGACCATTTGATCTTAAGTATACCCAAGTCTCAGTTCCTCAGCCAGCTTCTCTCTAGCCCAGTGGTTCTAATCCCAGTACTGGCAACTTTCACTCCCTACATTTTAACTCTCTCTCTCACCTTAACCTTCCCCCAAGCATCCCAGTACCCCAAGCACACACACACATACTGTTCCATCCAAGTTAGGAACTTACTTTTGTGTATGTGTAGGTGGGTTGTATGTGTGTGAACTGGTGTGTGTGTGTGTGTGTGTGTGTGTGTGTGTATGTCATTGTTTGCATGATATATGAATTAGTGATCTGTGTATGTGTACTGAGTGTGCGGGTATGGACAATTGATTTTTGTCTAACTTTTGGGGTGTATAGTGTATGTGCTTGAATTGGTGATAGGTATGCATGTACCTAGGCTGTTTTGGATGTGTATGTGGCTGAGTTGGTAGTGTGTGTGTGTATGCACCTAAATGATTTGTGTGTTTGTGTATGTGCAATTGTGTCACACCCTCCTGTCTAACAGCACAATATTGAGATCCTGAGAGTTGGCCTGACCCCACAGGACAACAGATGAACCTACTGAAAGAGATGTTTTGGATTAAAAAAAATGTTGAATATTAGCTACATCTAAGTTAAAAGGGAGTGGAGAACCCATATTTGTGAAAGTTGTTGAGTATAGCTGAGAGACCAGCAGTTCATGGGAAAAAGCAAGATTTTAACTTGCTGAGAAATCAGAACTTTACTATAGCTAATAGGGCTGTGCGAAGCTTCGGTCCCTGATTCAGTTCAGCAGAGATTTGGCCCAATTTGGTGGCTGAATCTCTGAATCCAGATCGAATCAGAGGACCCTTTAATCTCTCCGAATTGAATCAGAACCCTCTGAATTGATTCGGAAAGATTTGGTGATTTGGGCATAGACACAACTTTAAATATTTTTTCTACATGCCTCAGGGTAACAGGTGGCTCATGAATGCTGCAATGCTGGGGTGCATGAAGCATCCCACAGGAGTGCAGGGGGCTCCCTAGTGCACTTGGCAGCAGACAAAGAAGTGTGCCAGAAGCACTTCCAGTCCACTTCTGGGTCCACCAGAGATCGCGTTGGGGGTGCCCCCTGCACTCTCTGGCTTGGTGACCAGTGCCTCCTGGGTTTGGGAGGGAACATGGGGTCCCCCCCACAGCTGATCACTAAGCTGGGGGGACATGTGCCCCCTCCCCCCCGTACACTCCCTGGTGGACCCAGAAGTACTTCTGGTCCACTTCCAGGTTTGCCACTGAGCACGTGGGGGGCCCCCCCAAGCTCCTGTTGGATGCTCCATCAGCCCCAGTATCGCAGTGTTCATGAGCCATGCTGGTACCTCAAGGTACGTAGAAAAAACATTTAAAGCTGTGTCTATGGCCGAATCGCTGATTCTCCGAATCAGCATCGAATCTTTAGATTCAGATTCAGCCACATTGAATCAGGGACAGTGATCCAAATCGACGAATTGAATCACTGTCCCTGATTCGGGTCAAATCCAAATCGAATAGGGTCCACTTTACACACCCGTAATAGCTAACACTTTTTTCTGATGATAATAGTGCCATCATATAATGTAAAACATTGTTACACAGTATTCTAGAAACATTTTTTTTCCCAAATAGAAAGTTGTCTTTAATGCAAGCAATGGCTTCAGATCAATTAGAAAGCAAGAAAAAATTATAATCAATTTATACAAACAAAGGAGTGTCCAAATATGACAGGGTATGAGCTTTGGTCTGAAAAAAAGTGATCAGCAACTTTATATGATACCACAAACAAAATAATATTTTTTTTTAACATAGCATTTCAGTCAGAACTCACCCCAGTCAGGTCAAAGTACAGAGAAGGATTTCTGTGTGGAAACTGTGATGTTTAAGGAAATGAAGAAATAATTTATTGTCTGCAGGTGACTTCTATAGTTTCTCTTTGGCTTATAAATGAAACATCATCCCAAACTAGAGGAATAGTTCAAAATATGAGAGGTTGTTGTGGAAAAATTAATGTCTCAATTACATGCCTAGCAAAAGAGATTCTGAGATAAGTAGTTATTACTTATTCAGCCTGCAGAAAAAGAACAGTTGCCTGCAAACAGGTTTTTAATAATGCTGTTTGATGGTCAGGCCTTCTTTGATAAACAGGAGTAAAGTCAGTAGCCTCACTCAGTTTAATGAAGTCTCCAGAAACAACATATCTTGGGTGGTATAAGACAGGTCATTTTGTAGTACAGCAACCCCCTGTTAAGTAGAGAGCTGATGATTAAATTCTGTGATTAATCTTTTTCCAAATATGAAAAAACCCTCACTTGTAATTACTTTTTATTTAGATATTTACATGACGAATGACTTGCAAAATCTTCTTAAATAAATACATTTTTTTAAAAAGACACTGGACTTGATTTTGAGTTCAGTGAAGTCAGACTCTGAAAATAAGTCTCCGGTTGGTTTTAATAGGACTGGGACGTCATGGGGATAACACTGCAAAAGATAGGTTGTTTGAGCCAAGCATGAGGTATTTTGCTTTGTGTTTTTGGTTCTCTCTACCGTATTTGCTTGTGTAATGCAAATTTAACATAGCATTGCTCTGAAGGCAAAGGAACTTAGTTAATCAAAAGTTAGACTATGCCCTTTCTTTTTTTCTCTCTCTCTGCAAGCCTTTCATGTATGTAGTTTGCCAGATGTTCTGGCAAAATGTAATGCAAAGAAGTCAACACTCACTATAGGAATAAAAAGAAAGACCTATGCAAATAATGATGGGCTATGAGGATTACCTTGCTCACCCCTGACTCTGACAGTACCACTCCCTTCCTTGTATCTCTCCACTCACCCTCTTTTTCACCACATAAAGTTCATGCTACTTATCCTCACTTCCAGAATGTTTCATACCTGCCTTCCACTGCCTTGTCTGCTCTCCTTCCTCACCATCCCCTGCCCCTTTCACTCTTCTGATAATGCCAGTTTCGACTACGTGTTTGTCAGCTTGTACCACAGCCATCTCTGCATCTTCTACAGCACAACTTTTTAAAGAGAGGCCCCTCTTCTCTCCCAGCTCCAGATCTCCTCATTACCTTCCTCTGTTACAAAACCAACCAGGAATCATACAACAATTGATGGGTTGTGTTTCAGTTGGGAAGGAGGAGGGTTTTTTTCTTTTAATGAAATTAAGACTCAAACTAATAAAATATTTGGAAACACCTCTGTGTTGTGTAACAGCTTGCTCAAATGCAGTGCATGTTGTTTCTCCTAGTTTTGGAGGCAACTCTGAGTACCATGGCATGGTTGAAGATATCACTGACATCCACAGTAAATTTGTAGACACCGTAAACCTTGTAGACATAGCCTTAATTACCCTTGTGCTACCTCTTCCACTTTTGTTTGTCACACTTGGTTTTATATTTTGCCGTACACACTTCAATGTGCATGTATTCTGTGCGTAGCACTAGGAGGATCATCAAGGTCCTAGGATGACATTACAATGTAAATGACGGAAAACAAATTAACACTAGGGATTAAATGGTAACTCCCATTGTCCGTGAACTTTTAGAGGTCTTATTGTGGCTAGCTGATCGGAGGTGCTTTCAGAATCCGAAATGTCCACGTAGAGTTCACATTTGAACAACACAGCAGGCTGAGGCTGCCCACAGTAAACCTCTGTATAATATTGTGCTGTGGAGACTGAACAGTTGCCTTGGTCGGAACCTTAAAGGCCTGGAAGCAACTGTACTGTAATGATTAAACAAAGAGTGTATGCATGTGCATGGGAGCGATGGGATGCTATTTCCTTCAATGTTGTGGCAGATGAAAAGTTTTCCTTCTCTCTTCCACAACCATCAGAATCCATTCCTAATGCTGATACCTCACTGGCAGACTTAGCAGAAGCTGCTGTTTATACATGAGCAAATCTCAGAAGGCATGTTCAGATTAGAAAAAGAAATATGTGCATACAGCTCTGGTAGCACACATTGGGTAGTCTAGGGGAAGTGCTAGTGGCCTATGATGCTGGGATCCCTGCTTGCTGCCCACCACTTGCCACCCCCCACCCCTGCTGCCGACACTACCAGTGGTGGCTGCAGGCGGTCCCCACTCACTGCCACCAACACCAACCACCCATGGCAGCTGCGGGTGGTCCCTGCTCCCCTCAGTCATGGGAGGCACCACTTGTTCATGCCTTGAAGTGAGAGCCTGGTGTGATATCAAGGGTGCATACTACCTGGATGGCTTGGGCTGCTGGCTGTTGTTCTCAGTGGGTGCATCTACATGAGACGCAAACTGTGCTGTAGCTGAATAATGTTGCCCAGTAGTGCAGCACAGCACTATTAGTATGCTAATATGCTACTGCGTAGTATTATTAGGCTACTGAACATCACTAAAAAGGCATTTGCCAGTGCTGCTGTGCAGTAATTCCAGCTACTGAACACTTGTTTAGTACTTGATTCTACAAGTAATAAATAAATGTGCAGTAACCACTAAGCAGTGGCATCTAATGTAGGCGTGGGGGGGGGGGGGGCCCCTGGCCCGGGGGGGCGC
>NW_005842942.1:469786-483124 GCF_000455745.1 Alligator sinensis
GTGTGAATCACCCCGAAGGGGGGGTTCTGTAGGGGGGGGGGGGGGGGGGGGGGGTCTCCTTGACCAGGGTGGCACTGAAATTTTTATCCATGCCTTGAGAGAGGCAGGAGGTGTCCATAGTGATGTGGGGCTGAATGAAGTCATCCCTTACAAGGATGCATGAGAATTTCTTGTAGTGGGCACTCATTGCCAGAGATCTGGGTGGTGTATTGGACTATTATACCAGAGCTTCAGTATCTTGGTCTTTGAGTGGCACTGTTGCCAGTCCCAGGTGTAACCCCAAGATGCCATTTTGGTAGGGATCCACTTAAAGATTACCCGGTTTTGGTGTCGCATCCTGAACACTTATCATATTCTCTTCCTCGCACAAAATGGTGAACAGGTCCATCACCTTCTCCCAGCTCCAGATTTTGGCATGCCTAAAGGATCTTCAGGAAGCAGATGAGGTGGTTGTTGTGGCTGTATCCAAAAATGTAGGGTGGAGATGCTTAGAAAGGGTAGTTGAGGATACCTGAGAAGGCTCCTGCTAAAGGCCATGAGCATGTCACTGAGGAGCATGGAGTGGCTGTCCTGCCTTAATGCCTTAATGCTGTCGATTGATTCAGGTTGGGTTCTGAGAAACTGTAAGGCAAGCTTTCTATTTGCTATATAAATCCACTTTAAAGCAGGAACAATGTTATCAACCATGGTTTTTATTTCAGAGCCTTCAATTGTCTTCTGGACATGCTGCACCCAGGATATGAAGCAACTTAAAGGTAGTGACTAAAGCCTTGACCTTGATCCAATATTATAAGATAAATTTGTATAGAGAAAGGGAAGCCAGACTGGATGTGAGATTATTTTAGAGCAGGTCCAGCTACCTGGAGTTAACCTGGGTTGGACTGCCCTACCATAAGGCAAGGTAAAATAGCCTGAGCTGGTCTATATGATGCATCAACTAGACTTCTGGTATCTAAGCTAGCTTATAGCAATATAGGCATTTCCAAGGTATGAATAACTTTGTCCAAGTCATCCACTGGATGCCAGGATGGAACAGGTTTTCTTAGCTAAAAGAAATGATAGAAGTATGCAAGTAAACCCTTAAGAAAAAATACTTGGGCAAATATAGGACTTGGTTTGTGCTGGACAGGATATGTTTGTATAGGTATAAGGGGAGACAAAGTTTAGGAGCAGAAATTACACATAAATTGGTATAAGCGATTGAAAACTGGTTCAAATCTGTAATGCAACAGAACTTCAGTGCACATAAACCATTTTCAAAAATGGCCAAAACCAGTTTAAGATGATACATGTAGTATCAGATTTAACAGATTTAAGTTAAATGAGTTTATTGAACTTCTACTCAGACCCCTCCAGCTTCAAGTTAATTCACTGTCCTCAGAATGCTTTGCACCTCCACCACAATCCCCTTTCTCAGGGTGGGTGGGATAGCCTTGGTCCAAGTTGTCTGTTCCAGCCAAGCAGGGAGATGTGCTCTAGCACCTTCCTCTCCCTCCCAGCTTGTGGCCTGGGCAACTGCAGGCATGTGGCTACACTTCTGGAATCAAAAACAAATGTCTGTTCACTTGCTTATTGGTTCAATCTATGCAGTTTAGACTAACCTGCAAAGATTGAATTGATTCAGCCTTGGGCTTTTTTAATGTTCCAAAAGAATAGGAAAACACTGTACTGTCTTGTACTCAGCTTAAGTGAATTTGTGGTTAAAATATTGGAGACTACAGTGTTAACCTCATTGAGTCAGATTTTGAACCATACTTTAAATTTTTCCTCTTATGTAATTGGGACTCTATTTTGAGCCTTCTGGATGGTGCCACTAAAGTCAATGAACTTGACTGGAGTGTATGTCAGTACAGAAGAAGGTTCTTAAGGTTTTCATTATCAAATTAAGTTTGCATTGTTTGTTTCTAGGATTTATTTTCAGTATATCACTCAGATTAGTGCCAGCTAGGATGATGATTAATTCCTCGACCCTCTAGAAAACAACAACCACAAAATCCCCAAGATATAGGTTTGCACT
The DNA here is from genome assembly GCF_000455745.1 of Alligator sinensis. Taxonomy (NCBI): domain Eukaryota; kingdom Metazoa; phylum Chordata; order Crocodylia; family Alligatoridae; genus Alligator; species Alligator sinensis. The sequence goes on from NW_005842942.1 coordinate 471,804, forward strand.
ATTTTTGTGTGATCATAGAATCAAAGCAAATTAGGGTTGGAAGAGACCTCAGGAGGTCATCTAGTGCAACCCCTGCTTGAAGCAGGACCATTCCCAACTAGATCATTCCAGCCAAGACTTTGTCTAACTGGGACTTAAAAAACTACAAGGATAGCGATTCCATCACCACCTCTCTGGGTAGCCTGTTCCAGTGCTTTACAACCTTCCTCATGATAGAGTTTTTCTTAATATTTAACCTAAACTTCCCTTGCTGCAACTTGAGACCAGTGTTCCTTGTTCCATTGTTGGCTACAAAGCACCAACTCACAGGATCATCATAAAATTCTAGTTTATTGGACGGATGCAAAAGTCAGATCATAAACCTTGGTGCTGATCCCCTCAATCACACACACATTCATGCACACCCCCCCTTCCTCACAGTAGCTAGCTATGAACACTAAGCACCGGTGTCAAGATATACCTATTCCCAAGCACTGGAGTCCACTGTCAATGGCCCGCCCAGGCTTCGTTCAGCACGATGTTGCTTCAGAAGGGGGTCGCTGGCTGGTCCTTCTGGCTGGACAGGCAGGGTGCTGGACAGGTCAAAGAGGGTGCCATTGGGGGCCATTCTTGTCTGCCTTTTATCCCTCTCTGGCAGACTTTGGTGACTCCCCAATTCTCAGGCTTACCCAATCCAGGGGTCATTGACCTTGAGGGATGTCCCTCTTGGTAGCTGCTGGATGGCAGCTATCAGCCCCAGGGGTCACGTCCTCAGGTCTTGGGAGTCCATTGATGAATTTTGATGGATTCACTGCTGTGATGAATAGAGCTCTGGAAGTGGTTGATCAGGGGGTATTTCAGCCCCAAGGGTCTGTTTCCAGCGTTGATTTGTTCAAACTGGGGCTTCCGCACCTTTAACAGTGAAGCTTCAGGGAGTTCCTGGCTCTGTAGGAGTCTTTCTTTTTGACTGGAATGATTGAGGAGAACACCACCTGAGTCCCTGTTCCTTTTACCCTTGTACCCAGGGCCCTGTAGTCACTTTTGATCTGCTCAGGGTCATCCCTGGCACCATCATTGGTACACACATGGATGAGCAGCATGAGGTACTAGTCAGAGGGCCAGATGAGTCTCAGTAATCTTTCTGTGACATCTTGGATTCAGGCTGTGGGCAAGAAGCAGACTTCCTGAGACAACAGGTTATTATAAGCATTCAGAGCAAACTCTACACAAAGTTTTGGTAACAAAAGTAGGATTCTGAATAGAGGGATCTTTTCCACAATAATTCAGAACTAGTCCCAAGTAATCTGATTTAAAATCAGTGATCCAGTATGGTCATGCAAAGTGTAAGGGGGGGGGTTGCAAAGTCAAATGCTGTCCTTCATTTTATCATTGTTGATCAATGTTCAGTCTTATTCCTTCCTCTTTCTTAGCTTAAAAATCTAAAAAGAAAACACATATGAAAATACATCGAGGATACCTAAATAGGATAGATGAATTAAAATTCATCCCAAAAAATGAGCCTTTATACTTAGGAAGCAAAGAACATAATAGGGTGGAGCTGTGTAAATTTAGAATTGATATTAAATTTGATATATTGCCTTTCATTCCTTAAGTAATTCCAGGTGGTCTGAGCTACCGAGACAGTTGTGGGCATCATAAAACTCTCATGTAACTCGGTGGACTGCGTGAGTTCAAGTCTGCAGCACATAACTACAAACCAAATCCACTTTCCAAAGCTAAGTGCAGATAGGCAAAAACACGAGGTTGAATTGATTCAATCTTTGCATCTTCAATCTTAGTATAAGCTGCATAGATGGATGCAATAAGCAAGTGAACAGACATTCACTTTGATTCCAGAAATGCAGCCACATGCCTGCAGTGGCACAGGACAGAAGCCAGGGGGCAATAGAATTGAAGCAGATAGCTTGGGCCAAGGCTAACCCACGTGCCCTACAGGGGGTGGGGCATTTGCCGGGGCACTGCAAAGCATCCTTGGATACTGGGGGACCATGAATTAACTTGAATTGGGAGGGGATCTGGGACAGAAGTTCAATAAATTGATTTAACTTAATCAGTTAAGTCTGATACTAAATCCATCCAGGTTTATCTTAAACTGGTTTTGGCCATTTTGGAAGTGGTTTATGCACAGTGAACTTCTTTTGTGTTACAGATTTGAACTGGTTTCTGATCACTTATACTGTTTTATGTGTAATTTCTGTCCCTAAATGACCTGTTCATTGTGTAGGTGGAAAACTTGTTTTTTTTCTTTTCAAAATGAATATTGTATACTAAGTCCTGCTAATCAGTTTCCAAGAAATTTCTGCAGTACTGCAGGATGTACTTAGCTGATGAAACGTGAGCTTTCCAGCTAATTCTCTCAGGGTAAACTGTTAAAAAGAAGGCAGTTGGGCCAGCAAATGTACTTGGTATATCATCAAGCCTCAGTTCCTGCAGTATGAATCCTTAAAGAAAAATAACAACTGCCCACATAGAGCATGTCCACATGAGCAGGTACGTGCCTCTAGCCCCACCTCAAACCCCTTTCAGGCAGGGCAACAAGCACGTGCAGGAACAAAAAAGTGGGGGCTGGGTGGGGTACCCATCGGGAGGTCTGGGGAAGTGTGGGGGTGGAGCTGGGTGGGGCAGCCATTGCGGGGGCTGCAGCAGCTGGTGGGGATGGGGGCAGGTGGGGCAGCAATCAGGGGGCTGGGGTGGGGCATGTGGGGCTTACAGGCCATAGCCCTTGTGTGGGGAATGAACCCCTTGTGTGGGGTCCATCGCCCTGTGGGAGGGCAGCAAAATATGAATTCATGAAACCTGTATTTAGAGTTCACTTTATTATTATGATGAGACTTGCTTTAACACTGTAGATATATCAATAAAACATTTTCCAACTGATCGCTGTCTCTGTCTTACTCTCTTTCTCTCTCTTTATAGTGGTCTTTTGTTTTACTTGTGGAGGAACATGGATTTGCGGGTATTTTAGAGAGTGACTTTGGGATTTTTTTTATCAGAGATTTTTCAGTTTTCCAATAGGGAACACCAGAATTCCTGCTAGGGAGGCCAGTGGCAGGACCCTGCCTGTTCAGAGCTGGCACCTTGAACCCATCTGGCTGTGGCTGACCTCCTGGCTAAATGGGGCCAGGATGACATGCTTTGACAGTTCAAAGCAGGCCACCACACCTGGAAGATCTTCTGGGTGATAGCTGCCCAGATGGCCAGGCAGGGAGCACACGTGGCAGTAGTGCTGCACAAAGGCCAACCCTGCAACTGCAGTCCACTGGCAACTGGCCCAGAGGGGCAGATGCCTCTACTGGCTCTGCAGTCCCCATCACAGCCAGGCAGCAGCCCCCACTGCCAGACTGCTGCAGTGGGTAGAGGGTGCAGAGAACTCTCAGGGCTGCTTCACCAGTCCAGCTGGCACAAGGGGTTGTATCCCCAGGTACCAATTGGCTGGGCCCCAGAAGCTCCTGAGAGCTAGTAGCCCTGAGCTACTTGCCAGGGTGGCTTTTTATACTGCTAGGGCCAGGACAGGGCAGCTCTTTATACTGCTGGGGATAGCACAGGTGCTGGCCCTGGGCTCTAGCTCCCCCTGGCTGAAGATCCTGGAGGAGCCAGGCAGGGTTATTTTGCCCCAAGTGGCACAATTTGCTCCACAACGAAGTGCATGTCCGAGCATGTGCGCTGAAGCAAAAAGCCCCGACTCAAATTTGCACCGCTTCTATTTGGGCTGCTGCAAACGCACGTGCTTGCATCTGTGGACACGCCCATAATGTTTTGATATCATACGCTTTCAACAGGGAGGGTAACTTATGGTAGGAAGAAGAACTTGTGATAAGAGGCATGGGAAGGAATTGATACAGGTAAAAGAAGAAAGTATCAGCACCCTGATTGAGACCAAACACTTCTCAGAAGCTGTTACCCAGCAGAAGCCCTCAGTTGCAGAACTTACAGGAATTATTAAAGCCAAGATCAGGTTAATTGGAAACCAAAGACAGCTAAGTAAAAACTGAGCCCCACCCTGACAGCTGCTGTTGCTGGCAGTGAACACAAATTTTGAAGTCCAGCCTTGTTAACTGTGCCAAGAAAAACGTAAGTTCATTTTGATGGTTTGGAAGAATTTAAAACACATAGTTGCATTGCGGTATTGGGAGGGCTTTTGTGGGAAACTGATGATAGAGTTCCCTTTAAAAGAGTGTGCATCTTTCTTGAGCCACTTTGAAGGGGATGAAGTTTTACACTGGTAAGACTTTTATGTGGTATCACCAAGGAAGCTAAAATATTGTATTTTTCTCACTGTAACAATATTTGTATTTATATATTTGTTTTGATCTTAAACTTTTACTTTGAAGTTTTGGTGATATGCCAATTTTTCTCTAAAATACCTTTAATTATTTGATAATGTGTATAAAACCAAGCTGAAGATATATCTGTATATATGAATGGATATGGATGTATATACAAATTTAACATTCTCTCTCTCTACACATACCTATATATCTATATCTCTATATGTCTCTAGAGATATATAGATATATGTAGAGAGAGAGAAAGAGAGAGATCTCTCTCTATATATAGAGAGAGATATATAGATATATAGAGAGATATAGATATATATAATAGAGATCGATCTCTCTCTCTCTCTCTCTCTATATATATATATATATATATGCATGCGCACACACCATCAAGTGTGTGTGTGTGTGTGTGTGTGTATGTGTGTACACTAGCAGAGGAATTTTGAAATAATCTAAAAGCCAGCGATGCAAAGTTGGGAAATTCTGAGTTAAAAAGTTAAACTTAAATATGTATATAGACAAGTTTAACTTTTTAACTCAGAATTTCCCAACTTTGCATCGCTGGCTTTTAGATTATTTCAAAATTCCTCTGTTAGTGTATACCATTTAAGTTACTGATGTATATGTTCTCCTTTAACTCCAGCATAACATTTCTTTGTGTCTGGGAATATGTTAACACAATTAAAACATCCTTTAAATTGGTCTTTTTTTCCCGCAAATAATAATGAAAAACAGTATGTATATATGTTACTATTTATACCTATACTCTAACAAAGTTTAACCACAACCCTTACAATGTATTAAGGTGTAACTATGTTATGTATCAATGTGGACTACCTGCAATTGGATACATCAGTTGATACAGGACAGTATGAGGTTGAAATTAACATGTGCATTAATTAAGATTTGAGTTTGAAGTTGGGGTATATATTACGGGGGATGGCAGTTAGAACTTTATAGAGCTTTGCAGTGTTTTGTTAATGACATGAAAGGTGGAGTTTTTTTCATGTGCAGTAGTGCACAAGTAGACACTGTCCCAGCTAGCTGTGGCACAAAGTACTACAGTGCAGGTTAGCCAGCAGGCAGCTCCCTTTTGCCTGAGCCACGCTTTTGCCTGAGCCAGCTGCTCTGTAGCACGTGTAGCTGGGGGAAGCAGGCAGCCCAGGGATGCTCCCCCCAGCTTCATGTGCTGCAGAGGGGTCAGCTGAGGCATGAGCATGCTTCAGCGTGGGAGCTGCCAGCTGGGAAGCCCTCAATGAAGTACCCTGTGCCCTGGCTAGCTGGGACAGTGTCTACATGTGTTCTGCTGCACACAAAAAAACTCCTCAGGAGGCTAGTACTTGTATTGCATAAAACTACCCTGCTGTGGGGTTTATTAGTTTTGTGTGCCCTAATCGGGGTGCATGTAGATGCCAAGATGTTTACTGTGCAGTTGATTGGTCAATTGAGCAGTAAATGTCTTGAAGTAATGCAGTGTCTTGAAGTGTTCCAGCACTCCACTTGTAATGCAATGTCTTGAAGCGTTCCAGCACTCCACTTGTATATCCAATTGATATATGGGATTTCCCTCCCCAGAACTGAAGCTTGAAACATTCATCCCCAGTAGAAGATGTTGCTGGCTTTGTGTCTCGTCTTGGTAGGCACTTGCAGTTTGGTGACTCAGAAGCCCGGTAATTCAGCATCTCTTTGTATACTATAGTTTATGAAACAAGATTGTTTAAATGCTTAGTCTCCCATTAAATACTGATGAGAAGCTGAAGTGTCTAGAATTGGGACTGCTGTGCATGTATGTACGTAAGCAGCAGCTTAGTTTGGACAATAGCAACGAGCACTATATACTTCTGTATGGGCTCTTAAAAAAGAAGTCTAAGATATAGGATCTGACTTAGAAGTAGAGTCTCACAATGGACAATCATATATGCCTACTCCTGTAAGTTAACTGTTTGCAAGGGTACAAGTTTGAAATGGGACTTAGTGGTACAGAATGTAAAACAGAAGGGTCCAACCTTGCCAACCTTATTCACATCTTTAAGATTAATATTAAACCTTTAAGTGTGTGACATCCAAGTCTCCACTCCTTGGCATATAGTAAAGTCATATCTACACAAAATTTGTGCAAGAAAGGTACCCAGTCAAAAACAGACCCTAAAAAGAACCTCTCACTCTTTCTTACAGGCATGTGTGTACTCACATACATATACACATACATGCACATATGCACTCATATACTCAAATACACATGAATAGCTATGGAACCTATATTCTATTTACATGAACTATCCATGTTAGGATTTTGTACTGTAATTGAGTGCTCTTCTCCTTCAAGAAGCATAGAGCCTGAGGCTATGGAGCTTTCATTACTAGATTCAACTGGAAAGGAGATCAGATGGTTTCTAGCAAGGATTAAGAGGGATATGTGGCATGGCCCTTGACTTTTCCTTGGCTCTTGAAGAAGTACACCAACTTACTGCTGTCCATAAGAGCTGTAACTGAGCACTTTGCATGTAAAGTTATTACAGATATAGGCATTCCTACTGGAATGTAATAGGAGCTATGGCATTTCCTTTTTCTGAGGTAAAATCTCTGCTTATGGTAGGGTTTTTGTTTATTTAAATGGAATTTCAATTGTTTTTTTTGTATAAAAGGCAAGGATTTTTTGCAATTTTTTTTTTATTGGACCAACTGTATAGCTGGCTGGGAGAAAACATTGTGCACTTTGTGCCTAAAAACTTGTTCAACATTTGTCCTAACTATACAGTTGCCCCAGTAAAACATAACAAAAAACCCATGCCTCTTGTATGGTTCCTGGGTCATCACAACTGCAAAAAGTATCAGTGTTCTTCAGTACTTTGTGGTGGAACAGCTTTATGAGGAAGATTTTACTGCATTGTCTAAAGACGATGTGATTCTGGATTGGCTTTCGCTGTACCTCAGGACTTGTACAAATGAGGAAATTTGTTGGCAGAGTTATAACAATACAATTACATTGCCATATCTGTGTTACTGTAACTTTCCTGAGGGGGACATGCATGGAATAAGAGTAGTTGCTGGTCTGCAGCACTTGGGTATATTCTGAATAGGTGAGGAATAAAATCTTGGAAGATTCTTAAGTTTGAGGTTATGATGCTCAAGAATTTTTTCTTGGATTGGACTAATGTACTGCCAAACATGAAGTTAAGGGATTTTCAGTGAACAAGAATAAGAAATTCTCATTAAAATTGTTGAGATGATGCAGTACCAGTTTTCTAGACAGTATAATCTGTTTCCCAAAGCAGAGGAAAAGAGCTAGAACGCTTCAGGTATAACTGGAGAAAACATGTCAAAGAAGTTTAGGATTTAAAGGGATCTCTTGTACTGGAGTCAATAAATGACGTGTGCTCCATTCCTTAAAGCATAAGGAAACTTTACATGCTTTAAAGGAAATGCAGTGTGTGAGTCTGGGAAATGCCAGATGCTGCAATTCCCCTGGAAGTAAATGAGAGTTGTAGAGCCCCCTCCCCCGACTCCCCTCCTTTCATGATAAGAAGCTGTTATATTCAAACACACTCCAAAAAATAGGATACTTTGGTCATCATTATAAAAATGTTATGTTTTGGCTTTTGGTCATACTTACTTGAAAAAAAAAAGTTCTACTTTGTTGTGTTGCATTTATTAGGATCCAAAAGGTCACAGGATAACATCTTCGTCTCTTTACTTTTGCAGCCCCAGAGTCTGCAGATATTGTCTTTTTGGTTGACAGCTCCGACAGCCTGAAAGACTCTTCATTCGGCTCCTTAAAAGATTTTATTGCAGAAACAATTGATAATCTGCCAGTAGGACCTAAACAGTACCGTATTGCACTTGCCCAGTACAGTGATGATTTGCATAGGGAGTTTCAGCTAGATACTTATAATGCAAAGAACTTGATGCTAAACCATGTCAAGAAGAACTTTGTATTTAGGGGTGGGTCAGTCAGAACTGGCAATGGTCTCCGAAAGGTTCATGAGAGATATTTTAAAAGACCAGCTAGTGCAACAGGAAGAAATCAGATTTTGGTGGTTGTGACTTCAGCATCCTCAGATGATGATGTGGAAGAGCCTGCCAAAATCTTGCAGAGTAGTGGAGTAAAGATCATAGCTGTAGGGACAAAAGAAGCTCCTTATGATGAACTAGCTTTGATGGCTACACCCCTGTTCTATTACAAAATTCCTAAGATAGAGGAACTTCCTGTCTTTTCTCAACATATGCCCCAAATAATTGAAGGTATTAATTTGGATGTCAATAGTGCAATGCAAACAACTATGTTTGAAGTAACTGACCTGCGTGAAGAAAAACAGCTAGAAGGTAAGAAATGCAACCATGTGAAAATATTTATGGATAAGATTTACAATGTTATGATTAATACAGATGTAAATGTTAGAGCACAGAGGACTTTTATCATCGTTGATACCCTCTGTGTGTTCTGAAAATGAGAAATGAGCCTGGCATATCTGACCTGGGCTCGCAATTAGATTTGCATGGCACACTGACAGTCTGAAAAATCAGTGCTTATCTGCTTGGGCAACTGGATGGTTCTTCACGAACCCTTCAAAATGCAAGATTGCAAGTATTCCTGAAGCTTTTCTTAAGTTTCAAAAAAGAGTTGAAGTTCCTTTGTGCCCAAATTAACTTAGCAATGTGAAAACATCAATTCATTTCTGCATGTACCTCAAGGGTGATTACAGAGATGAAGATGGGCTTTTCTCCATGGCTCTAGGGAACAGGACTAGAAGCAATTGACTCAAGCTTGAGCAGGGGAAAATTAACTTGGAGTTTAGGAGGAACTTTTTCACTATAAGGGTAGTCAAGCATTGGCATAGGTTACCATGAGAAATTATGGAATCTCCATCCTTGGAACTTTTCAAAAGCAAGTTAGACAGACACTTGGTTTAGTCAAGGATGATGCTGTCTTGAGCAGGGGATTGGACTAGATTACCTTGTTGAGTCCCTTCCAGCCCTACTTTCCTAGGATCCTGTTAGGCAGAGTTAATGCAAAATATTATATCAGTATGATATTATAGCATTTGCAGAATCAAAATCCCTCTCTTGTATACAAACACTTAAAAAAAGCCAGGGTTGTGAAAGGTAGGAGACTTTCTGTTCTTCAGTCCATAAAATGTCAACTGTTTTCTAGAACTGAAGTTGTTTTTTTCTGTGCTGAAGGAGGTTGTGTATGTAGTTGCTTAATGCAGCCCCTTTTTACATTAGATCAGTGGTGCTCAACCTTTGGACCTTGCAGGCCAGATGAGTTGTGTGGGGCTACTCTACGGGCTGGATCCCAGAGTTAGTACCTAGCTGGGCCCTAGGCTGCCCAGGCCCACATTGCGATTCAACCTGCCTTTCACGGGCCTTTTTTACTCACTGTACTCTTTATTGGTATCAATCCTATTGGAAATTAGATCGGGGTAGGAAAACCCTGACATGGGTGCCAGAGTGTGGTACTCAAAGACATTTTGCTTGGCACGTGCACCTGTGAGAAAGCGGCTGGGGCTGCACTGCCACAAATAAGGATCAGGCCTGCATAGCTCCCCTGCCATCTGCCTTACCATGCCAACATCCTGCAAGTTGAGGTTGCAGGTGTTTTTGGTACTCTGCCCGGAAATATTGCCGACGCCTGATTTAGATCCATTTTTCTTACTTGAGATATTATGTGGGCTATACACTGTTCAGTAAAGAATTACAGAAACATTACTTAAGAGTTACGAAGGAAATCAGAAACCAAGATATTGAGGAACACTGAGATTTACAACTCCTATTAATCACTAGGAGCTGTAGGGTCTTGGCACAATAGGCAGATGACTTCCCTTAGCAAAAGTTCATGAAGCAAAATTGAATTTCTTTTTTAATGAAAATTATTAGATGACATGGAAAAATATTTTTCAGTTTGTGATACGCAAGAGTTTTTCTGGGAGATCTCTTCTATTGGACTCTCTGCAACTGTGGTCAGGTGCTTTCTGACAATTTCTGGGTAAACTTCTCTCTATTATTCTTGTTGTCCAAATGGTTTGATCATAATGACTAAACATAACATAAAAGCATTTCTTTCTCCATTTTTGCAGCTCGTGAACCTGCAGATATTGTCCTTTTGATTGCTAGTTCCAGTGAACTGGGAAATGACTCATTCCCTTACATTAAAGATTTTATTAGCAAAATGATATATGGTCTACCAGTGGGACCAAACCAGTACCGCATTGCACTTGCCCAATACAGTGATGATGTGCACAGTGAGTTTCAACTGGACACCTATGAAGCAAGAATCAAAATGTTGAATCACATCAAAGAGAAGTTTGCATTCAGGGGTGGGCCCTTGAAGACTGGCAGTGCTCTCCGATGGGTTCATGAGACCTATTTCAAAGAAAAGACAACAGATAGAGATCAAATCTTGCTGGTCGTGTCTTCAACACCCTCTGTCGATGAAATAGAAGAGCCTGCCCAAATATTGCAACGTGATGGAGTAAAAGTCATAGCTGTGGGGATTGAAAAAGCTTCTACTGATGAACTAAGTTTGATGGCTACACAGCTATACTCTTACTATTTTTCCAGGGCATGGAAGCTTCCTATGTTTTCTCAAAATGTGTCCAAGATTCTTGACACAATCCAAACAGATATAACTGATGCTGATGAGAAACAATTAGAAGGTAAGAAGTACAACAAAGTAAGATCATTGTACTTATGGGAAAGACTGTGATAATATTGTAAAGAAACACATTCTAGATAAAAACAAAGTTTTATAACATATTAGACTCAGTTTTTAACATTTTGAACACATCTTGCATATTTTGAAATGGGAATATACATATATGACATGGTTACATATTTAGATTTTCATTCCATGCTGGCATTCTGAAACCTGGGGCCAATTTTCTTAGCCTATGTGCATGATTCTTCTTGAACACTCAGAACTAAGGAGAGAAAGTAAATAGAGGAGAGAGGAAATATTCCTGCAGACTAGGTAATTTCCAAAAGATAGGAGCGATAGTTTCATTTTATATAATACATTATCATTTCCAGTTTCTATATATGTAG
>NW_005842942.1:483134-494273 GCF_000455745.1 Alligator sinensis
GTTAATACTACACAGGGAACAGTATATTTCAATAAATATTAGAAACCCAGGTTGTTTGTTGTGAAAAACTATCATATATTATTTACCATAATTTCTTTCCAATTCTAAATGATGTCTTGGATTCAGAATAGTGCAGAAAGACAGATTTTTTTATATGGGTGTGAAAATGTATGAAGTGTTCAGTTCTTTGGTCCATTTGGGTATACAGTTAGCCATTCAGCTATTACCCTGAGTACAACTTGAAATGTCTCTTTACAATATTTTATTGCAATGTATTTTGCCCTTATGGTCATGTGAGCTCTTCGGAACATGTCAGCAAGACCATGTATAGCCCTTTTAGCAGTATATAAACTTCCCCGTAGTCCTCTGAATGTTAAGCATTAGTCCCATTTTCTTGTATACTTTGATTAAGATGTTGATGATTGCCTAAAGGTCTGCCTCCACGTGAGCCCATACTACAACATCATCAGCATAATGGAGCTCAGTGATTGAGATTGGGGTGGTCTTTGTTTTGGCTTGGAGTCAACTGAGTTTAAACATCTTACCATACATTTGGTAGGTAACTCCAACTGGAAGCTTGTTGGTGGTCAGATGTAGCATTGCAGTAAGGAGTATCGAGAAGAGTGTTGACATAGCCTTGCTTAACTCCCATCTTAACTTCAAAGGGGTCTCTGATAGATCCATTATTGAGAATCACCATTCACATAACATTAGACAGCAGGCAAAGAATGGTGACAGATTTCGACGGGCATCTGTACTTCAGAAGGATCCTCCGCAGCACTTTTAGGGTTAACAGTCAAAGGCTTTTGTGAAGTCAAAGAAGTCTTTGTAGAGTGGTTTGTGTTGTTCCTGACATTTATCCTGCAGCTGGTGAGCAGTGAAGATCATGTCAGTTGTGCCTCTTGATGCCCTAAACCCACACTGAGATTTTTGGGAGCTGCTCTTCAGCAAATGGAAGGAGACAATTCAGGAGGGTTCTCGCAACGATCTTTCCTGTGGTGGACAGCAAGGCGATCCCCCTGTATTTTCCACAGTTGGACTTGTGTCCTTTCTTGAAGACTGCCATGATCATGGTGTCTCTGAAGTCACCTGGGATTTACTCATTATTACAAATCCTTAAGTTTAGGGCATGGTGCTGTGATGTGAGATTCTTTCCCTCCTGCTTGAAGATTTTGGTGGGGATTCCATCAGCTCCAGCTGCCTTGTCATTCTCCATCTGTTTGAAGAATGTTATTCTTCATCTTCATCAACAAGCTCTTAATGAGCAGTCCCCAGCTCCGGTAGTTCAGATTCACAGGGAGACTCTCAAGAATGTTGAGTGTTTCCCATACCCTGGAAGCCATTCCTCACAGAAGGCTGACATTGATGAAAAAATCCAGCGTTGCCTCAAATATGCAAATGGAGCCTTCAGATGACTGAGGAAATGGGTGTTCAAAAATTGTAATATCAGATCCAAAACCAAGCTCATGGTTTATCAAGCAGTCATGATCTTCACCTTACTGTATGGAGCTGAGACATGAACAATGTTTAGGAGAAGTCTCAAGCCACTGGAGAAGTACCACCAACGCTGCCTGCAGAAGATCTTTTGAATATGGTGGAAAGAAAGACACATCAAAGCTAGCATCTTCATGCAAGGTGTAACAGAGTCCCACCCCAAGAGTGGCTATGAAGCTTCTGGAACCCCACTTAGCCCTTATCTACTGTACCTTCTCTGGGTAATCTCCCCTTCAACTTGCCACACCTTGATGTTATTATGTCTCTAGAAAAAAGGAGGATGCCCCAGGGCTCCCCAAGCAAGATCTCACACTGATGACCCCGGGTATCACTGCTCATCAACATAAGGGCTAACCACATGGTCTCCTCATCTCCCCTTTTAACCGTGCCCAAGTTTCATGGATGTTATCAATTACTTCTTAGCTCAGGTCTGCAATCTCTGCTCCTCCTGGGCTCAGGTCTTTGTCTCCTTAATTATTGCCTTTCTTCAGCTCAGTCCTTTGTCTCTTTCCACCTACACTCAGGCACTTGACCCATCTTGGCTACTTCTAGGCGTGGCCCTGGATTCGTGACCCTGTTTCTACCTCCCGGAGGCACTGGGCCCCTGATCCTATCTCTGCCCTGCTCTGGGCTGTAGGTCCCTGCCATTCTCAGTTATGCCCTTCCTTGGCCTTTGACCCCTCTCTCTGGTCCCTGCCCCTGCTCCTAGGGCAGTTGAGACTTCCCATGGCTATGGGCTCTCTGGCCCTACTTGTTCTTGCCCTTCCTGGCTTACAGGTCCCTGACCCTGATTCTCGCCTCTCCTGGACTATAGCTGTGGCCCTGTTCCTTGGCCTTGACCCCTATCCTATGGGCCCTGGTCCCACTCTGGGAACAGTTGAGACTGCCCCCACCCCTAAAATTTCAATCCTAAACCACCAGTCTTGTCACCCCAGCTAAGGTGTTAATCAAGAGCCTTGCTGCAACCCTGCTGCCTAGGAGCTCCTGGCTCTTGGCTCTCAAGGCTAGACTTCCTTCTCAGTTCAAGCCCTGGATTTATATCCTGCTAGGTGAGACCCTTTAGGTCATTTGCCTCCTAATTGCCCCACCACACCTGCCACCTAATTACCCCCTGCCACATCTCATGCAGCCTACTTTCTCTTAAAGTAGAAGGCGCACCAAGCCTGCTGCTGTACAAACACCACAAGCATCGAGACGATGATCATCTGACATCTATTTCACTGGGCTGGCCACATCATCTGGATGTCAAACTCCAGATTCCCAAAGCAAGTTCTATTCTCCCAGCTCAGTCAAGGCATATGTTCAAGAGGATGGCAGAGAAACACTTCAAGGACATTCTAAAGGCCAACTTGAAAAAATTCAACATTGACATCAACTCATGGGAGACCATTGCCCAGGACTGCCCCAAACAGAGGAAGAGTCAGCTGCAAGGATCTCAGTACTTTGAAAACCTATGATAACAACAGGAGATGGAAAAGAGGGAGAGCCACCCACCTTGCATGGAAATATGTGCCTGAGTTGCAACAGAGTTTGTTGATACTGGATAGGCCTTGTCAGCCATCTTTGGACTCACAGATACAGATAAGACAATCATGGAAGATAACCATCCTTGACTGGGAGGGATTGCTGCTGTTGCTGCAATCTGCTGATATAAACTTCCCAGGGCTTTTCTGTAGATTGCATGTTCCATGTAAGTACTCTTTTGGGAAACTGTTTTGCACTGGCTCCGATACAAATTTCAGTTTGTTGGGAAGGCTAATGATGTGGCAGAAAAATTTAACAATGGGGAATCAGGAGATTTACTTTTAGCTCTACAGCTTATTTTTTGAAAGAGATGACATTAGACTATTACTCTATTCTTGCACCCTTAATAATACCTCTAACAAATCTGTAGCTTATCACATAGCTCTGAAAAGAGGGTTTTATTTTTACAATGTGTGTCAAATGAGGCACCAAGATGTTATTGGTCTGACTGTTTTTCTTTCTCATGCAGCTAACTCCATTTATTTATTCATTTCCTAGATCAATTTTTAAAACATACCATACAAAAACCTTTAGTAGAAAGTTTCTACCATCATTACTAAAAACACAGCGTCCACTTTATTTGATATTCTGATCATCTATTTTAATTTAGTATGTATTATTCAGTTTATTCTTTGTAAAGTGTCAACATTGCCACAAATCCACTTAGGACAAAAGTGTTTTCCTCTCAAAAACAGCACCATCTTCCCCAATTGTCCTTAAACCTGAGTAGTAAATCCAGTACCATAATGGACATGGAATAGAGAATAATATTGTGGGTTTCTTTTCTCTCTCTCTCTTTTCTCCACTGCAGTCTGTAACTTGGATTTGCTTGCTGATATTGTATTCATAGTAGATGAAGGTGTTACGAAACCAGACTTTGATACTACTAAAAAATTCCTGAAAGACCTAATATCATCTCTTGATGTAAAGAAGGAATGCATAAGAATTGGTCTGGTGACTTTTAGCACTAAGCCGGAAGTGATATTTTTTCTGAACACAGAAGCAAACAAAGCTGATATTCTGCAGAAAATAGAGGGCCTTTCTCCCAAGCCAGGGAAAGCTCATACAGGTGCTGCCATCAATGCTGCAAGCAAAAGTGTCTTCATTGAGAGTGCTGGAAGCAGAAAAGCTCAAGGGGTAGAGCAAATAGCCATTCTGATCACCCACAGACCCTCACAAGATAACGTGAGTGAAGTAGCGGCAGTGCTTAGGAGAAGTGGGGTGACTGTTTTCTCCATTGGTATAAGAGATGCAAGTATTCCCCAGTTGAAAGAGATAGCATCACATCCTCAACAACAGTATGTTACTTATCTAAAGGAATTTTCTAACCTGCTGAAGCAAAGTACAACTTTTTACAAGAAACTCTTGAATCAAATACAGGACAGGCTCTATGTTGAGTCTGAACGAAGAGAATCTCTCAAAACAGGTAAAGCTTTTCACATACTGTAATTTTACCCTTTTCTTCTTCCCTGATCTAAATTTCATTTTGCTTCTTCTGGCCATCAGAGCAATTCAGCTTTTAAGTTGAATATGGTTTCACCTTTAATTTTTATTATATTGGTGCATTTCAGTATTGTATACTGAGATGCTACAAATTGTGTGCTCCTTTTTCTTTTTGGCATCTGCTAGTATTTATCTTTTACACCTTTGCAGAATCTTATTGACTTAGTGACACTGTGAATTGGATCATATCAGCAAATATTAATACAAGATCATTGCTATGGTATTTAAATGTATTTCTCTTGGCAAGATAATGTGCTGGGGAGGGGATGGGTGTTACAATATATAATTTTGTGTAACTATGTAAACGGGCAGTGCTTGTACTGGGTATATTTGGAGGGCAATGAATATCATAAAATTTTACATTAATAAATCATTTAAAGTAACAGACTCTAAGGCCAAATCATCATTTTATTGGCATAGGCCTACAAATAAGTATTGACATGCTTAATTTGTAACTTTGTAAGTGTGTCAGATCCATACCCAGGCTACGGTGAGGGTCTGCATAGCGAGAAATGTTTTAATTGAGTGTGTTTTAGATCTAAATTCTACTCCTGTAACATAAAACTTAGCTTGCCTCAAAAGCCACCATCCCACAATGACCTCCCTCTTGGCAGACCCCAGGATCTGTACAAACCTCATATGATTTCGGTGGGGCCCTCATTGAGCAGAGAGGTCTTCCTGTGCAGGGATCCTTACAGATACTCATGGAGTGCATCTATATGAGCTATTAATCTGAAGTAGGCTTACTGCACAGTAAAAATACTGTGCAGTAAGCCTACCAGGGGAGCTTATCTACACGTGCTCTCTCTTGGGAGCAGAATTCCTCCCAACCTGCTCTGCCCACTGCAGCAGTCAGGGGAGCTCCAGGCTCTCCTTAGGTGCTAGCTTGGGGCCTAGCAGGGAGCATGGGTCCAGTCCCCACGTGCACAAGGCAAGGAGAGCTCTGCTGGCTGCAGTGGCAACTGTCTACTGGCCCTATACACATCAGGAGGGAATAGGGCTTCCCTGGGACAATATTGCACTGCCCCTGCAGTAGGCAGCTCATGGCCCTGGCTCCATGATCAGAGTCGGGACTGGGACATTGCTTCCTTCCCTTGGCAGCTCCCTGCTGTCAGGATCGGTTCCAATCATGGAGCCCAGCCAGAACAATGTCCCCCTGCCCCAATCGTGGACCTGGGGCTGGGAGCTGCCAGCTGCTAGGTCGAGGGGATGTTGTCCTGGCTGGACTCCACTATTGGAGCTGCCCCGGTAGCAACCAAGTTAAGTGATTGTTCTCCTGCCTCCTCCTGCCCTGTCTCATAGGGAGCAGTTTGCTCCCAGTCAGGTATCTAACCATGCAGTACTGCACAGTAGCTACTGTCCAGTAAGTCAGTACAGGTAGTAGAAAACCACACAGTATACTAATCTACTGCTCAGTAGCTCCTGCTAACAGTTACCTAACGATGCTTTACTGTTCAAGAGATTAGTCAACTGTGCAGTAAAGCATCTCACGTAAATGCACCAGTGGTTGCTCTACCAGCTAGCCCAACCTTCCTTTTCCCCAGTTCTCACCAAGTAGAGATTTACATCATCACAGTCTCTGGCAGAGTTTAGCCCTGGTGGAATAGCATCAGAGTTTATCCCATGGTAAACCTAGGGTTGAAATTTTCAGATCATCTAGAACATTTAAAGCTTCTATTTAAAACCACTGAAGTATCTGTGTCTAAATCCACTAGACTGCTTAGAAAAATGTCATTTTACATCTGCCTGAAAACCTCCATGAGCTTATCTAAATGTCTTGTTTGAGTTAAGCTAGTATCTCCCTGTGCAAAGCAATCCTAATGTAACATAGTTTCTCTTTCCATGTAGGATGTGTGGATACAGAAGAAGCTGATATCTATTTCCTCGTTGATGGTTCATCAAGTATTACATATCCTGACTTTGTGGATATGCAAACTTTTTTGACAGGAGTGATTAACTTGTTTAACATCGGACCAGATAACGTCCGATTTGGAGTTGTTCAGTACTCACACTTGGTTGACCTGGAATTTGAGCTTGGTAAATACAACACAGCAGGTGATTTAGTGAAGGTCATTGAAAACATCAGGCAAATAGGTGGAAATACCAACACAGGAGCAGCTCTAAGTTACATGCGACCACTCTTTGCAAAGGCAAGGAGCCAACGTGCTAGAAGAGTGCCTTGTCACCTCATTGTTCTAACAGATGGACAATCACATGACAGCGTGAAGGAACCTGCTGATATATTGAGGAAAGACCAGGTTATTGTTTATGCCATTGGAGTGAAAGATGCTAATGAAACACAGCTCCATGAGATTGCAGGGGCAAAGAACAGGGCATATTTTGTACACAATTTTGACTCATTGAAAGTTATAAAAAGTGAAGTTGTTCGAGAAATCTGCTCTGAAGAAGGTAAGGCAAACTTTGAGAACTAAAATTCATAAATTGCCCAATCATATCTGCTGAAGCAGTTAATAGTACCCCCAGTTTGAATCTGTGGGAGCGAAATATTTGGAGAGCTAATTACTATTTAGTAACTTGACTTTACTGCACATTACAGCCAATTTTCCTAAACAAATGTTTAAGATAATATTTTAGCATGCAGACTTATGAATGTGTACTAAGTAAGAGCTAAAGATTCAGAAAGTGTTTTGTTTGGGGGGGTTTAACTTATTCTTATACCTTATATTTATCTTATGTTTATTTTCTTTCTGTTAAACTGTCACTGCTGCCTCAGTTATTTTCTTTTCAGTGTATAATTTCTGAATTGCATTTTAACTTTTTTTTCTATAGCTTGCAAAGATATGAAAGCTGACATCATATTTTTGGTGGACAGTTCTGGGAGCATTGGAGATGAAAACTATGTGAAAATGAAAAGATTTATGAAAGAACTGGTGAACCGATCTGACATCAGCACACAGCAAGTGCAGATTGGGGTTGTCCAGTTCAGTGATGTTCCCAGGGAAGAGTTCCAGCTCAACCAATACTCTACCAAGCGCGATATTGTTAGCGCTATTGACAGAATCTCTCTCATAAATCAGAACACACAAACTGGAAAGGCACTGAAGTTTGTGGCTGAGTATTTTCAGTCTCCCAAAGGAGCACGTCCCAATGTTAAAAAAATTCTTATCCTGATCACCGATGGGGAGGCACAAGATGCAGTAAAAGATCCAGCAACAGCCCTACGACAGGAAGGCATTGTTATTTACTCAGTTGGAGTTTTTAATGCAAATAAAACTCAGCTAGAACAGATTGCTGGGAAGCCTGAGTTGGTTTTTTATGTTGAAAACTTTGATATTCTAAAGGAGATAGAAAACGAGATCATCTTTGGCATATGCAGTCCTTATGAAAGTAAGTCCTGTAGTTCCCATAACTCATACCCATCTGTGCATGTGTGTGTAAGTGGGAATTCTGCTCAGACTTGAGAGTCAGCTATTGTAATAAAGTAAGTGTTATGATTACAGGGATAGCTGCACCTCTGTCCATTTTGTGATTTCTATGAATTGCTGACCTGAGGCTCCTGTGTCTTGTTCTTCTATTCATCTTTGGATGGAATTCCAAATTTCCCTTGCTTTTCATTGTTCTTACCTTGCAGGCCTGAATGCATTTGCACACCTGGGACACTTCCTTGTGAAAGTCTGTGACCAAAGAGCCTTTTAAAACAAAAGTATTGCTTATTTCACAGGAGGGACAAAGCATAAGAGGAAACAGTCTTTTAAATCACCAAACTGTTCATGTACTATATTGTATAAATTCCTATTGCCCCCGATCATAACCTAAGCATGCACAGTCAGGGTTCTGGAGTAACAGCTGGGTTCTCTTGAATAACAACCCATGTTTCTTGTGAAGGGATCAGTTTTAATCCTTCCAGTGTTTTGTTCTTCTGTGGACTGAGACCTTGGCTTCTCTGAGCCAAGTAAATTTTATGGGTTGTTTGGAGACAGGCCAGAAAAAACATAAAATAGTTCTGTCAGTTGTTCTATAATGATTCTTACACACTTGCCCCTAAGTATGGCTTAAGCCATGCTGATTTTCTAGATGCATTTTTTAAAAATTTAAACCAATATAGTTATACAGAAAATAACCCTTATGCCAGGTGGGCATGCACTATTCATGCTTTATATTCTCAAAGTGGTATAAAGGGTACCTTGGAATAGCTGAGATTCAGGATGCAATGACTGAATTCTGACTTAGTTTACAGGACTACAACTTCCATGAAATTCAGAGAAGTTTCATTAATTTAAATGAGGGCAGATTGGGCCCAGGGTCTATGGGAGAGGGAAAATGAGGACACAGTTTATTGGTTCCTAAAGCCTAAGGGACTCCACAAAATTATAAGCATTTTCTTTCTTAATAGAAATTTAATATAATGAGTAAAATGATCATTGCAGGTAGCATGTGGGTAAATAAAGAAGTATGATTGCTATTAATGTATTTCAAAACTTATGAATTCAGCTCAGAATTTAAATAGAATTCCTCTATTTCCTTTTTCCAAAATGGGAAGGGGGACCACCAGAATGTGTACCAGATCCTCCAATCTCTCTCAGGCCTTGAATGGACCCTATATGTTGTTTTCTTGATAGAGTTCAATTACGTTCATTGCTTATGCTGGAATCCAGAATGTGACTAGAATAATTTTTAAAACATCTTAGCCCCTGTTCATGCTGACCAGGAAACAAGTAGTGGAAATCAGTTGGAATTACTTTCCAGAGTTCCAATCTACTTTTCAGGTGTGGTTCTAAAATCAGTATGAACAAAGAGCTTAAGAAAATGTGTTGTGAACGTTTTTTAGAAAGATAGCAAAAGGAGTAAAATGTTGCAGATACAGCTCGAAAGAGGTAGCAATGCATGCTAATGTTAACGTGCTACCAGTAGCTACTGCATGTTAACTGTAGAATAACTCCATTGGGAAAGGTGATAATTAAAGGAAAGTAATATGAACAGTTCATTTTTAACAATGCTTTAAAGAATGCATGATTCCATTAGATTGTTAGATAATTTATTAACTATAATTTTGAGAAATTTTGAATATGTCTAGATTCAGTTTCAAGTGACTTTCTTTTTTTTTTTTACCTAAGAAAGCACATAAGGAATATTGGCATTTAACTTCTTGTTCCACAACATTTTGTGTGTGCTGTGTTTACATGTGGCTTTGCATATGTTAGGTCTGGTGCACAGGGTAAATAATAACCTGTAGCCCAAAGCTGAGGGAATAGGAGAAACTGACTCAGAGCAGATTGTCTGCTGCCTAGTCATTTGTATGTGCTGAGGCCCACCATTGACAATGAGCTGGATCTCTACATGGGTGGGATAGCAGACCCTCAAGTTGAATGGGTGGTGCACAATGGTTCCCAGTCTTTAAGGACTCAAACCTGACTACATTAATTCAATGGCAAAATTCTGATGAGCTTCCAAGGGAGCAGAAGGCCATGAGACACTAAAAGGTTATCAGGTGTAGCAGCTCTAAAACCCCGTATTGTCCATACACATTCTGGTGGCTTGGCACTGTGACACTGCTCATGATAAAGGAGACCTCGTAATCCTTGCAGCTCTGTGCTCAAAACACTTGGCAACATCTTCATTCTGAACACTTGTGACAAGGCCAGTAGCATATTACCCAATCAAGGACAAGAACAATTGAAAGGGCCTGAAATAGAAGGAACCCATTATCACCCTGGACAAAGTGGTTAAGTTCTTCCAGTTCTCATCAGAACTGTTATGTTGGGTTCAGTAGTGGAGGAACATGACCGGTACAGAACACAGCCTGTTCTGCTGTTGGGAGATCACAGGAGTGGCCTATAGAATGAGAATAGATGCAGCTGTCCTTAGCAGTGACTTAAAATGTTGAGCTAATGCGATACAGACTTGCCATTAAACTTAGCTCAGACTTGAAATAAGCATTTGGATGCATCACTTCTAGCTGGAAACACAGTTGTTTACCAAAAATGCTGTATTTTAGGGGAGTAGGTTGTAGCCGTGTTGGTCTAAGGACATAGGCAGAAAAGGTTCCTTGGGTGAATTTGATATCTTTTATTAGACCAACCCAAATGGTTGGAGAATAGTTATTAAGCAAGCTTTCGGGTTCAAAAACCCTTTGTCAGGCTAAGGAAGTTTCAGCACTTGGTGTGTGCTCTTCCTGGATGGAATGAAAAGTAAAGAAGCCAGGGGCTGGGCTGGGCTGGGCTGGGGAGTCAGTTGCCAGGCAGATTATAATGTACCAAAAATCCATTGTCTATGTTTAGTCCATGATCTCTAGTATCCAGCAGGTTGATGAAATGGAGCTCATAGGCTCGTCTCTGGGATGTGTTGTGTAAGTTTCCCTTGAGGATCAGAACTGAGAGACTAGAGAGAGAGTGGCCCTCCTGTGAGAAATGTGCCCCCACCGGTAATTGGGTATTTCTGTCTTTGATAGATTTCCAGTGTTCATTCATTCCTGTGTGCAGTTGTTGTTTGGTCCCTCCTACATATTTTCCATCAGGGCATTTGGTGCATTGGATGAGGTATATTACATTTCTGGAGGTGCAGCTGTAAGATCCTGGGATGCTGATGGCTCTGTTGTGGGGTGTAGTAATAGTGGGGGTGGTGGAGATGTGGGGGCAGGTTTTGCATTTCTTGTCATGG
>NW_005842942.1:495021-503502 GCF_000455745.1 Alligator sinensis
ATCCTGGTGTGGGATGTTGGTATATAGGCTGGTAATGTCCATGGTGGCTAGGAGTGTGTTGCTGGGAAGGTGGTCTATGTTTTTAAGTTTCCGTAGCAAATCTGTAGTGTCTTGTACAAAACTTGCTCTGTGGGTGATAAGCGGTTTTAGGATTGATTCAACGAAACCTGATATTTCCTCAATATGGGGACACACTTGTGTTATTCTGGATTTTAGGAAGAAGCAGAAAGACACTGTGTTCTCATTAAACCTTTATTGTAGCAACTAACCTTTCACCCAAAATGGTTGACTGACCCCTTCCTGTGGATGACATCACTTTTTAGTAAGGGAGTTAACCCTTACTACTACAACATTAAGGTGAAATTTTTCCCAGTTAATATGCTATAAAAGATTGATTTGTGTACACTCGGGCCGCATCTACACATTCATTAATGCACATTAGTTACTGTGCATTTAATTTAGTACTTTGCTTAATTAAGTACTAAGTAGATGTATTATTGGGCAGTGAATGACTTTTTAGTGACGCTGCTGAACAGTAGCCTAATAATATTGCGCAGTAGCATATTAGCACTGTCCATGCTATGATACGCTACTGCACAGTGCTTTTAGGCTATTGTGCAGTAAGCATCTCCTGTAGACGCGGCCCTATAACAAAAATACATAGTTCCATGATAACTTTTTAATTTTAATAGAACAGTTGGGAATGGGTTATTTTGAACTAAATGAGCAGTGTAATTTTTTTTAGAAGAAATGCTCTGTACAGAGAAAAGGAACAACATTTTTACTGACTGCCAAAGCACTCAACCTAACTTGACTGATCCAGTCTATGAAACATGTAGTTCATATTGAAGCTAAGCACAGCTCTTTGCACAGTTAGCTCCGTAATGGCAACATGATACCCATCTGTGCAAACCTTTCCCTTTTAGATGCTTTTATCTAAGCATTGCACATTTTTCTAATTTAATAGAACCTGAAAGACAGAGTTGATTGGACATACAGCAGAATCAAATACAAAAATAAACTTCACAATTTACAGGAAGTAAATTTAGATATATAGTTATTTTTCCTTTAACTTTGCCCGGCTCAAACTTTGCCTGGGTCTTCCCATGAGTATGATTGTGTAGATTAGTATGAGTATGATTGTGAGACCTTGGCTGACAGCGAAGAATTCTTGGATTCAGTGCATGTCCATGTTGCCAAAAAAAAAAGAACATAATAAAGGTTCAGTAGCTGGTCTAAAGTACCCAGATTTTAGGATATTTTTTTCTGAGAATTATCAGTTATGTATATGGAACTCCTTCCATTTCAAGGTGGGTTACACAGGTGCAAATAACAGTGAACTTTGGCTCATCTCTAGTAGCAAATGGCTGACAACATTCTATATGTTTTATTTTCTATGTCTTATTTCTATGTTTGGGAACCATTGAATAAGGCAATAAGAGACTTAAGTCTGACCCTTGCTCCAGATGTATCCTGAGGCCCGCTTAGAGTCAACCCAACCACAGATGGATTTGTGCTCACTATGACTATGGAGTCAAATGTGACTGGATATGCTAATTGCATCACATGCCTTATGTTGGACATAAACATTGTTGTGCCTTAACCATGCTAGCGGGATGAGCTGTTTAAGTTTGGGTCAGCCTTTAACATTGACCCTCCGTGGAAAGTTGGTTCCATAGATCCAGAAAGATTATTGATCACACCAAGTCGTGTGGTTGAACGTTTTGCTTTCATCTAATGGTATGCAATACTAATGTGTTCTTTTTTGTTCCTTTACAGGCTGCAAAAGGATAGAACATCTAGATGTTGTGTTTGTGATTGATGGTTCTGGAAGCATAAGTGACTCAGAATACCAGACTATGAAAGACTTCATGATCACCTTGGTGAACAAATCTGATGTTGGCCCAGACAGAGTTCAGTTTGGAGCTGTAAAATATTCTACCACACCAGAAACGTTTTTCCACCTTAATAAATTTAGTACAAAATCTGAGATTGTTGAGGCCATCCAGGCAGACAAATCAATTGGGTTAGATACTTACACTGCTGCAGCACTTAGCCATTCAGAAACTCTATTCACTGAGAGACATGGCAGCCGCATAAAAAAGAGAGTTCCACAGGTTCTTATAGTGATCACCGATGGTGAATCACATGATAAAGACAAACTTAAGGACACAGCCAAAAGGCTAAGAGACAAAGGAATTCTTATCTATGCAGTTGGAATACAAAGAGCAAACCGTGAGGAACTATTGATGATGGCAGGAGCAGAAGACAAATGGTTCTATGTTGATAAATTTGAGGGACTCAAAAACCTCTCCATGAATGTAACAGATGATATATGCCAGGTTTCACAACCAAGTAAGTACCACTACAGCTAGCTGGGTGTAAAATTCTTTTTTTTTTTAAGTTGTCCTTTAGGAACATGGGATGTTTCTTTGTTTCTTTATTTGAATCTTTGATAAATTATATGGATTATTACTGATCTAGTTCAGGTTCAAAACTTTCTTGAAGGTAAAATTAGAACAGTTGATTCTTTAATATGATAACTTTTTACTTATAGATAGCTGCATCAATGTTTTAATGTTGCTACTTATTAAAAACAGTTGTTTGATTACACATTAAGGCATTTGGGAACAAATGTTTATATAACTATGTGATTTTATACTAATTCATGATCTGTGCTCAGGAAATAGCTAAGCACAAACAGACCAGGGTTGTTGGAAATGGTAATTAATACATGATAGGGAGCTATGGGAATTAAAGTAGTGGAAATGTATGTTGGGACAAACTTCCTGTCTTGAGCTGTTTAAACACATGTACTCCTGCCATAATTGATTGGGCAATTACCCAGAGTCATCCAAAGTAAAGCTGGTCACAAATTTTCTTCTAGAAATATTAAACAAAAGTTTTATAAAAAAAATTCTGATTCCTTATGGCCAACATGTTTCATTAGAAAGATGGTTGGTTCTGTAAAATTTCCCCAAGTCTGCTGAAGACCCGTGAATGCTGGAAGCTATGGCTAAGAATGCACATTTTACTGGGCAGCTGGAGCATCTGGGACACTTGTAGTTCACCAGAAGATTTGAGCAGCATGCAAACAAACATTGGTTTTGGTCCATTTCAGTAAATATCATGGGAAACATGATAGGAAACATCACAACCATAGGTCTTCATTCCCTTGTACCATGTTTGGTTATTGACATGTCTGCAGAATGACTGTAATATGACTGTATAATGCTTACTTCTGTTAGTGGGGAATTCCACTGTAGTGATGTTACACCTGCTTTACACTCATTTCACGTCTTTTACACGTTATAGTTGCATGTTACAGTTGTAATTACAGAAAAAAACAAGATAGTGGAGAATTACACTTGCATTTCTTACCTTCTCAAAAGCCCTTTCATATTAGAATGTTTTACTTTATATGAATATTCTGGTTTACTATCCTGTATAGATGTTTTAATTATGTATTGCAAATACATTGAGCAGGTCCATTTACTGTTTGTGAATCTATCCCCTATTCCTGAATATCTTACATGAATGCACTTCAAAGTTTAAATTGTTCATGAATTGCTCACTAAGACTTTTTATTGTTGTTGTGTGACTGGACTCATGTGTCACATGTTCAGTTCCATGATTATCCAATCATGGAAAGTATTTAACAGGAATGATAGATGAAAGTATTTAACTTTTAATGAAAGTATCAATGTGAATCAATGAAAGTATTTAACAGGAGAATGATAGATGATGAATAGTATATATCAGTATAACAATATAGTATCAATTCACTATATTGATTGACATAGTATCAATCAATATAGTATCAATTTACAAATAATTATTCATCTGAGATACCATTTCAAAATTTCTAAACCTTACAAATTTCCTCACTGTTCCCCAGAAGTTGTCAGAAAATATTTTTAAGTAGTAAGGAATATAGTCCCATACCCAATAATCTCTTGGTTATATTATTCAACCAGTATTTCTGACTAGCCATAGCCACAGGCTTTGCACTGTGCCTACAATAAACAGGAATGAGTGCAAAAATTGCTTGACTGTAGAAGCTGAGTGATCTGTGTGCCATGAATCAAGGCACAGCCACCACAGTTGTTAGTGTTGGGTACTAGACCATGTGTATCTTAAGTTATCTTAGGTCATACACACACAATGGGTAGAATCCAGCTACCTTGCATATCTGTCCAGCTCCATCTCACCCTTTCCTGTGACAGCTGATATTGTAAGACCTGTTTAACATTTTAAATAAATTATAGACCTATTAGTTAGATAGAATAAATGACAAAGTCGCTCAGATTTGAATTTTTAAAACTATATACCACCTCTGCTCCTCCTTGTTTTGAAAGCTGGTTTTAGTTTAGACATCTACAATTCCCAAAATGCATGTTAATTTTCTTAGGGATGTATTTGGTAGCTGTGTTGGTCTGAGACAAAAAGTAAATGAAAAACTGTAGAACTCTTGGCTCAGAGATGATACCTTTTATTAGACCAACTAAGAAATCGCAAAAAAATTATCTTTTTCTGCAAGTTTTCAGGCTCAGGCTCTGGGAAATTAAAGATAGTAAAAAGTCCCCATAAGTAGGAATTAAACTTCATTTTTGCAAAGAGGAAGCTGAAGATGGAAGTCTGATCCTCTAGGTTAATGAGATTGTCTTTGTGAGCTGCTCTTTGTTGTGCAGATCAGGCAGGATTCCTTCCCTGGTGGTGTCAGAAGGCAGACAGGCAGGGAGGTGTAGAAATCTTTCTTGCTGTTCAGCAATAAAGTTTAAATCCAAAATCAGCTAAAATTCAGCATCTTTCATGTTTCAGGGATCTATTCATTAGCTGTGCTGGTCTGAGACAAAAAGAAATACAAATCTCTAGAACTCTTGGCTCAGAGATGATACCTTTTATTAGACCAACTAAGAAATCGCCAAAAAAAAAGATCTTTTTCTGCAAGCTTTTGGGCTCGCATGCCCAAAATTAAAATTTGTTAATTTATTTATTTTTTTTAATTTAATTTGTTCATTTTCTTGTATTCTTTCTCCTGGCAGCTCACTTTCAACCTACAGTGATCTACAAGTATTGAACATGCAGAGAGTTTAGGCTCGTACAGTTTAGGTGATAAGATAGCTGGACAGGAATCTAGAAACAATTTGTAGTAAGAGGAGAGAAAAAAATAATTCAAATTCCCTTTTATATAACAACATATTAGAAATTGACCAATGAGACGTACAAAATCATCAAAGCAAATTCATGATCTAGTACCTGTAGCCCCTTCTGTGCTTGGATTATTTTGTCTTTATTTATTTAAAATTGGCTTTTGTTTTAAACTTGGTTTTTGTCTCTCAGCTTTGGGCACCCTGCACCTGCAGGCCTGACCCTGCATGGAAGTTAATAGGAGCAAAAATGGGCATCTTTAAGTAATAACTTAATTTTCCTCTATCTTCTGCAGAATGTGAAAATCCAGTAGACATTGTTTTCTTGATGGATGGTTCTAAAGGTGTCGCTGAAAAAGACTTCGTGGCTACAAAGGACTTCTTGATAAATATACTCACTGCATTCGATGTTACTCACAATGTCCAAATTGGCATCGCCCAGTATGGTAACAGATTCCAAGAAGAGTTCAGCCTGAATGTTTTTCCAAACGAAGAACTAAAAGAAAAAATTGAAGGCATTCAACAAATGAAAGGACGTCGAAGATATATCGGTTCTGCACTTGAGAGAGTGCAGCGCTACTTCAGGCCAGGAAAAGGCAGCAGAATAAATGAAAATATCCAGCAAGTTTTACTGGTATTTACTGGTGGACGATCACGTGATAGAGTTTCTAGAGAAGCAAAAAACCTGAGGAGGAAAGGCATTGAGATATATGCTGTAGGAATGGGAAAAGGTCGTGCGCAGCTTAATCGGATAGTTGGCACGTCAGGCAGAAAATACACAGTTGATGATTTCAGTGACTTAAAGACCATTAAAAAAAGACTAGCGGATGATATTTGTAACTCGCCTGATAAAGCAAGTAAGTCTTCTTGAACAAGCTACTTTTAGGCCTCAAGCTGTTAATTATGTGCCACAATTATAGAGTGCCTCTATGTGTGTTGGTATCCTCTACACTTGATAGGGTGCCCTAAAACATAGAATAGAAATATTTTTCTAATTCACATAAAGAAAAATAGGTGTGTTAAGTAAATATTTGAGAAGGGCCTCATCTCAAAGTCTGGATCCGGCCACATTGAAAAAAGCAGAAAACTGACATTTCAATTCTGACTTTTTCCTTCCACCTCAACTCTTGACTGTGGGGTTTTTGGGTTGGGGTTTTTTTCGTGTGTTTTTGTTTGTTTGTTTTTTGTGAGAACAAACAAAGTCCTATTTTACTATTAATTCTTTTGGGGAGAGCTAAAAATCAAGTCAGGGTTGAAGTGCCTAGTTTTATTTTTTAATATTTTTAATGGGATTTGAAAATGTATTGTTTTCATACAGTCATCACTTTAAAAAAAAATTTTGTTCATAATTTATAATACTTCTTAATATTCAGCCTGGAGTGAGCATGAAAAAGTTTATTCAGAGATTAATTTAAGGAAGTTAAGCAGCTGAACTGTGGTGATAAAACATGTTAGAACTGAGCAGGCAGGTCTACACAAGGCGCTTTACTTTGAAGTAGTGTAGTTTACTGTGCAGTAAGCAAATGCGTGTGTACGTGCATATGCTCACTGCACAGTAAACCTCACTAATTGTGAGTAAATTTGCTACCTGCAAATGCAAGTAGCAAATTTTACTCATAAGTACCTAATGTGTAGATGCTTGACCAGGAGCAAATCTAGTCCTGCTCAGCTGGCCACTAGTAGGTAGGAGATAGCTCCCTGCCACTGGGTGCTGCCTGCTGCTGGGGTGGGCTCCGCCATCGGAGCCCAGGTGGGGATTATATCCTCCTGCCCTGGCACATGGAAGCTCCAAGTCCCCCGCTCCAAGATCAATCAGGGAGCAGGCGGCTAGGAGATCCTTATCTCTCAGCAGCAGCCCAATGGGCATGGGGCCGGCGCTGAGAAATCCTTATGTCCCAGCCCCAGCCCTGCGACCATGGAGCTCAGGCTGGGAGAAAAGGATCTCCCAGAATCGGACCCGCAACCATGGAGCTGCCACTGGAAGCAAGCTCCCCACTAAGGAATCTGCTCCCCACCAAGCCATGGACCTGCCATGGAACCTGCTCCCCACCAAGCTCCATGCTCGTAGAGTTAAGTGGAGAGCAAGCTCCCTAGCCCCTGCCCTGCCATCATGGAGCAGAGGCTGGGAGCTGTCCTGGTCAGGGGCAGGTCCCACCTGTGCACCCCAGTCGGGTGATTAAAGCATGGGGCTTGGAAAGAGCTGCAGGGTGGGACAGGCCCCAGCCTCCTCCTCCATTCACCGGTGGGGCAGAGAGTAGCAAGCCCTCCACTGGGCAGGGAATCCCCACCCAGCTAGTTGCTCCACTGGCAGGTGGGGCACGGGGCTGGGATCTGCTCCTCCCCTGCAGCTCTTTCCAAGTCCCCTGTCCTGATCAGGGAGCCATGGCTGGGAGCTTCCTGCTACTGGGGCAGGGGGAACATTGTCCCCACCCCAGCAGTAGGCAGCCCTCCTGGGGCAGGGACAATGTCCCAGCCCTGGCCAGCAGAAAGCTCTCTCCTGGCCCAGTGCTCCCTGCCAGCCTCTGGGCTAGCACCCAGGGGGAGCCTCAAGTTCCCCCTGGTGGTGGCAGGGGCCTGTTGCTGGGCAGCAGTAAGTGGGACCAGTTTGTTGCTAGGAGTAGCAAATCTTCTCCAATATCCCTGCATGTGCAGACACCTGTCCAGGAACATTCACTCACATGTAGTTTATTCACAAGTAAGCTGATCTCAGATCAAATACATGTGTAGATGTGCCCAGTATTAACTATAGCAGTCACTGTCAGTGATAGATAGAATCCTGTTTTTCAAATTCTGTCCCTTCTATTTTCCATTGAACTGGTTCTTAAATACCTGTGTCTTTCTCAATGTGTCTAGGCATGTCTACACAAGATTTTACTGCAGTTGCCTAATTAGCTATACAGTAAACATCTCAGCATCTACACACAAAGTGCTATTAGGATGGAGTAAAGTAATTAACTCTGCCATAGGTTAGTACTATGGCAGAGTTTTTTACTCTGCAGCAAAGAACATGTAGGTGCTGATACGACTGGCTGGGGCACAAAGATGCTTCAGTGCATGGACTTTCTGCCAGCTAGTCCTATACTGAAGCATCCTTGTGTCCCAGCCAGCCCCTCCACAGCACATTGAGCCAGGGGGGAGCAGCTCTGGACTGATAAGATGACCTCCTGAGTTCTTGCCAGCTAGAGCTGCTCCAACCTGGCTCAATGAGTAGCAGTCCTGGGTCCACGTTCAAACAGTATGTGCAGGAGCAATAAACTCCAGAGCAATACGCATTAATTGTACATGTAGATGTGCCCTCTGTCTTGTAGAATGTAACTTATAAATTTCCCTA
>NW_005842942.1:503533-506763 GCF_000455745.1 Alligator sinensis
GTTCCCTTCAATATGAGTTAAATTTACCGTAATTAAGAATGATTTATTTCACATTTAGAAATGTCCTGCCTGCTTTTTTCCTCCTAATTTCCCATTTGGGGATGCTG
This sequence comes from Alligator sinensis, assembly GCF_000455745.1. Lineage (NCBI taxonomy): Eukaryota > Metazoa > Chordata > Crocodylia > Alligatoridae > Alligator > Alligator sinensis. The sequence continues at coordinate 503,641 of NW_005842942.1, forward strand.
TTTTCTCATAATACTAAGGTAGCTTCTCATTAACCTGAAGCTTGTGTAGGGACACATGAGCTAGCTTTAAACCAACTAGCTCAGATATTGGCATCAGTGTGGGCATGTTAGCATGGGGCTTCAAAAGCCACCCAAGAAGCTGGGTAAGTGTTTAAAGATGAATTTGTCCTTGGGTAAATAGAGGCATAAAAAAATCCACATTAGTCTAGCTGTGAGCCTTGAAGGCATTAGTTCTGTCACAACTTGACTGAGTGCTCTGACCAGCAGTTCTTTCTTTACCTCTCTTTCTTTCTTTTCTCTCTACTGGCCACCCCAACATTTTTCTGCTCTGAAAAAGAAAATGGCTTGGGAACTAATTTCTACTTTTTCCCCCCATACTTACTTTCTATAGGTTGTTTGGTGGATATTGTTGTGGGATTTGACATCACATCACAAACAGAAGGCAATGATTTTTTTCATGGACAGCCCAAGCTGAGAGAGAACCTTCCCAACATCCTAAAAACCCTCACATCCTTGAGTGGTGTGAGTTGCAACCTAGGATCAAAAGCTCAGAGCAGTGTGGCACTGCAAGTGAAAAATACAGTCCGTCCAGTGTCTTCCAAGTTTGAAATTAACCCTGAAATAATCCTCAACAACCTGAAAAATGTTGTGATTGCCAATCCCTCTTTTCTCAATGTTGCCTTCTTGCAGTCACTTTGGAAAGCATTTCAAAAAAGATCTGATAATCGAAGAACGGTAACTTGGTTCAAAGTAATTTTCTTTCTCTCTTTCTTTTTAATTTACTTGTTTTATTCTTATGCTTTTAAACTTTTTCTTTAATCTTTCTACAGGTGTTACTTATATTTTCAGATGGTGTGGATGATAACATAGAGGCACTCGAGGAAAAATCAGAAGATCTCAGAAAAAAGGGTGCTTAATAGATAAAATATTTTCACCTTTTTTTTAGTCAGTAAGCATCATACTTAACACAAGGACTGTGTAAGAAATACTTGTACTCAAGAAACATGAGAGGGAGACCATGACAGAAGAGAGAGGTTTTCAGTTCTCAGGAGAAGGCAGGCAAAAGGAAATATTCCTTACTCGGTATAAATCAGAATGGCTCCACTGGAAACTTGAGTAGGGTGACCACCCATCTCTAATTGGGTGGGACAGTCCCATCAAGTGCCAGCCCTGGGCTGAATGACTCTGGGATAGTATTTGTCCCAGATTCCCCTTGACCCACTCAATTATGGTCCCAATATCATGTGCAAGGATCCAGATTTTCTGTTTGCTGTGAAAAACCACAGATTTTCTCCTTTGAAGGAGCAAAATGCAGGAAATAGTGGGTTTCCCCTTACAGGCTGGCAGAGTTCCAGCTTGCAAGGGGCTGCTAGGCACTGGAGGGAGTAGGACACAGGGGGCACCATGTGCATATGTGCACACACACTTGCATGTGGTCAGCAGTACTGCCCCAGGCAGCAGTGGAAAGCAACTCCCCCAGGTGCCTGCAGATAAGTCGGGGGGTGGGGGGGTGCAGATTGAGGCTCCCATGGCAAGGGAGGGAGTGGGGCAGGGTTGGTGGCTGGGGCTGAGGAAGCTGCCCAGCTGGGGTGGTAGATAGGGCGGAGGGCCTGAATGAGAATGCATGGCTGCTGGGTCTGGCCAGGAAGTGGGATGGAGCCACAGGCAGCTTATCCAGGGGCTGGCAGGGGGGTGGCTCCTTGCCTCTGTGCTCACTCCCAGGAAGGGTGGCATGGGGAGGCATATGCCCCCCCTAGATTTCTGTGTGGGGCAGGCACTAATGCAGGCTATTCACTGCAGGGTCAGGGCTCCTACCTTTGTGTCCTCCCTCCAGGGCCTCCACGGCCTAGCAGGCAGGACCAAGTATGGGAGGGCAGAGCGAGGCAGGCAGGCTTGATGCTGCCAGTGCCACCAGAAGCCCTGTGCCAGCCACACTGCCATGGTGAAGTGCCCTCTGCCTGCTTGCCTGCCTAGCAGCAGTGCAGGACACAGCTCTCTGCTGCAACCACTGCCACTGCCACCACCCACACTACTGCCAAGCAGGCAAGGGTGCCTTGCTTTTGTCTTCTGAAAAAAATTGTCACCCTAGATTTGAATAGGCATCTACAGTTTTGAAGACTGTAGAGCTCCACCATTCACACTAGGTGAAGACATAGCCCATCAAGTCATACTGTTTTTAAGTTGGTGGGCTCTATTTTTAGTATAATATTTGTAGTTCAGTTACTTGTTCGAACTTATTTATATTATGGTCGTATGTGTGTTATGTTGTTTTCGGGAGCATGGCATTTAGCCAGGATCCTTAATGAATTAAATTAAAATTAAGTTAATTAAGCCCATCAACTCAGATGCACTGGGTAAGATGTTAAATATTTAAATACAAAGCACCACTTTTGGTCTCTATGACAGGAAGCCTAGGGGCTCCTGTCACTTAAAAGTGGAAGAGCTCTGTGATTAGGCCCCTGAGCAGCTGAATAGATGTTAGCCTTGAGAGAGCATTCAGCCTAGCCAGGAATCATTGCCACCTAGGCCGGGAGCTGCCAGTTCATGGAAAGGGGAACACCAGTAGGTGGTCAAGAGACTACTCCTTATCTATTAAGGCCTAACCAGCAAAGCTTCTGCTGACAACAGAAAAACAGTAGTGGGGAAGAGTTAAAGGCCCAGTTCAACACCTTTGCACCAACAAGGGAGTGGTGGTTAACTGGCTAGGCCTTCAACTATACTCAGGCAAGAAGTCCATGGGATGCATTCCAAGGAATACATGGTGCATTGTCACAAATGCAGTGGCTACAGTGGGAGTGAGTAAAAGAATGTAGGAATTATTATGGAGATTTGTATTGTTCTTCATTCCTCCTGTGTCACTGAACATAGCAGGCAACTAGGACTACTGTGTGAAACTTCCCCTGCTGTTCTGTTTCGATTCTGTTTCAACTCGTTTCAAGCTCAGAACAGAGAAATCAAAATGAAACAGAGGGCTTCAAAACAGCTTCGAAATGAAACAAGGCCAGTCAAAATGTTTCGAAAGTTTCAAAACGTTTTGAATTTTGAAGCAGCAGCCCAGTCAGATGGTGGGAGGCAGGGGAGAGCCAGGGCTGTGCTCCCAGTGGTTCTGCGTAGCCCCATGTG